>NC_041405.2:103441473-103741473 GCF_900747795.2 Erpetoichthys calabaricus | reverse complement strand
GTTACGCCTATTCTGTTCTTTTTGGTTTTGAACTTTAGCAAGCATATTTTTTTCGGTAGCAGTTTTCTACCTGTTGTTAACAACCTCTTCCCTGCTTCTGTGACACCCCATGTAGTGATAAAGGGTGCACCAGACTACACACTGGATGTCTTGTAGTTCAGGACTGGTTGGAATCAGAATAAGAGATGTAAGACAGGGAGGCGGAGACACAAAAACTTTGGGCTTCAAGAACAAAAGAGGGGTTTATTTACAAGTCAGTGTCATGCAGGCGTTTAACACAATCCACACTGCAAATGACATGCAAAACATAAAGAATCAATATCATCCAAAAAATGAAACTGTACAATGTCTACAGTGAGTATGGCAAGTCCCAGAGGAAAACAAACCAAAATAATAAATGCATACTGTATACATGAAAAATTGACAGTCTTTCTCAATGAAAATACTGGCAGGAAGATACCCACAATAACATAGTCTCTCAAATAGTATGATCCACAAAAATATTTACTAAGAAAAAAAAATCAATGTATACACAAGAAGACCAAAAATGCACCTCAAACCAGATTCACATAAGTACCTCCACCACAAAACTATACTAGGAGATATTTATATTTACAGAAAGAAAATATATACAAAAATAAGGCACAAGCCAGTATGCTTGATGTAGTTTTTAAAGCTGAGTTACACCAAACATTCTCTACCACGAATCAGTCAAAAAGATGACCCATGCAGGCAGGAAGTGCCTTTTACACCCTGCACCATTTCGCCAACCAATCCTGGAGCTCTGTGTCACCCTTTAACCAATCATGGGTACATTCATGCTTCACATCACTTCCTGCTTCTGCAAGGTCTCTATCAAAATACAAGTGTCCTCGTGGGTCTGCGCTAGCACACACGGGCTTTGGGCAAGAGCACTCTCCATCTGCATACATAGGGAAGGTTAATATCTTGCTTTCATACTCCTCTGATTAGGTTAATCTTCATGATCTCTTTTACTTTCTATGGTAAACTAAATGAAATGCTTCATAATTATTTCTTACTCCAGCTGCGTGTGTGGCCACAAGCCATTAGCATTGAAAACAGGCAGCATGTGAAGCCATGTAGGCCTCCATAGTGACACAGGTGCCAATGTTGCCAGCACCTAACAGAATCGCACCCCCACTGTACCAGTGGTAAAACGCTAGTGAATCACTTAATTGCTGAACAAAAAAGGTAAGTGTCTTTCTTTATATTTATTCTCCTTTTCTTGAGTTTCCTATACTTTAAAGATACTTCAGAGGTTATTTTCCCTTTGCCTTGGTAATCATGGCACATTACCATAGCTCCTGACAACTCTTCTCTCACCCAAACAGGACACCAGTAGCAGAGCATGCTGACCTTGTCTTTAGGAGCTTCTCACAGCACATGAAAATGCATCTTACAATGTTGTAATCAATAGACTCAATGTCAAAGTACTGCTGAGTGTTCCAATTTTCCCAGCTTGCATTCTACTTCTGTTCATTAACGTGACTCTTACCTGAACAGTTTAAAATATCACCTGTACAGTTGTTGTCTTTTATTTGTTTGTGCCTTGCCATTAACAACAGGTATTATGACAACTGACAAGCACCGATGATGTTACTGGCCGCATTATTTTACAAATCGTGGCGGCCACTTCTTGACTTTTTTGTGGATATTTGTTTAGATGAAGCAGAAGGAGAGGACACACCTATAAAACATAAGTCTAAAGAAAAATGAAGAAAAACCAGTGAAATAAATGAGAACAAAAATAATTGTTTTTATTGTTGATTTGATCCTTTTTTTCTTTTTTTTTTTAGTTTTTGAGGTGTGTCTCTATCTATCTATCTATCTATCTATCTAATTAGGAATACTGTAAAATAAAAGAAGGTTACAGGAAATGGGAAATGACAAACAAATAGGTTTTAAAATAAAGCTTGACTGAGTATAACTAACCAGGCTTAGGCACAGTTACCAGCTATGATATCACACTCGCCAAAATCCTGAATTTGAAAATTGTATATCTATAGTGGTTAAGATGTCATTTTACTACTAAGGAACCTGTCATCTTCTTTCCTAATGTGGAATTACTTTGTCTACTTTCATCACTTCTCTGTTAGCTACATGCAGTTAACTTTTCAATAATCTTTCAATGGTCTTTCTGCATAAAATATAAATATATTACATCCAGCTAAAGGATTACATCAGCAGGCTTCCCTTTTTTTGAATTATGATGCTGAAGTGTGTATTAGCCTAGTAATCCACAATGTCTGTTTTTATCTAGCTAAATGTCTGTTTCTTCTTTATCCTTGAAAATTATAAACAAAAATGCTGGAATTTAAGAAATTACCAAAACCACTGCATTCTAAATAAATAAATATTTTAAGAATATAGAATTATAAGGAAACAACAGCAGAAAAACAATAATAACTGTAGATGGGTCTGTTTCAGAAAGGATTACTACAAAATCTGGTTAAAGTAAGTCAGGATTCACGGAAAGTGGGCTAATGCCATTCCAGAAAAACCTGGATTTAACCAAACCTGTGTTTCTGGAACAGATTCAGCCAGGATTATGTCATCTGTGAGGCCAACGATGTGGATAACCCATTAATCCTGCCTTTTTGAACAGAAAGCAAGAGGTGATGGAATCCGAGTCAGTTACTAGAACTAAGTCTGAAACTAACCTGCAAAAATTAACAGTTTGATGCATTCATTCCTTCAGTGGTATTACGAGCGATTGCCAACCATTCGTACCACATGGACCACTAAACTTACAATTTTAAATCTTGCGGACCACTAACATGAATTTTTTTAAAAAGGTACAAGCAGCTATAAAATAGTGATGATAAAACTTCCATTTATTAATGTGAAATGGTAATTACACTTGTTTAATTACAACATTTAATAACAATCAAAAATTGTTTAATTATAACAAAATTTAAATAAGAAAATAACAATTTGAAATAACAAAATTATCAGTGTGTTATTTGTGGTTCCTTGTTTGAAGTTAGTTTATGGATTCTTGGCTCCAATGACGTCATTGAAACACATAGAGAGGCATATGTTTCAAGCCGACAGCGGTGCTTGTTTTTGATTGCTGTAACAGATGAGAATGTCTTTTCACACAAGTAGGTCTTTGTGAATGGAATCGAAATTTTGATGGCCTTTTCACTCAGCACTGGGTACTCACTTTTTACGAAGAGCCAAAAATAAGATCATGATAGAGATGAGTGGAATTTAGCTTTGAGACTGTTGACAGATAATAGATCGATTAGGATTTCCTTTTCATTCATGCTCAAGTTGCTGTCTTCAATTTTCAATGAAAATGGGTCCATTGTCCACATATTGCCATGTCAGGGGTCTTCTTCCTTTGGATAATAATGGCCAAAAGATTCTGTGAGCAACAGTAAATGGTGTCGAACAAGAGTTATTACCTGTTGGTTGACATCCTTCTTTTTCACATACTCATCAAGATTCTGGAACATTTGCAGATCTTCTTCAGCTAATCGCATTTGCCATAGCAATATTTTCTTTTGAAACACATCCATTTTACCGCACAATGTGTGCAGCTCTTTTAACAAAGAAAAAATATCTGCCACGTATGCAAGTTTAGCTAACCAATCATCTGAACTTTGAATTATTTTGCTGCTGGAAGAATAACTTTACGTGTTGGCACAAGTTGAACAATTGGGTTAGTATTTTACCTCTCGACAGACATCACACCTCAGCGTGAAGAAGAAGATGAGTATGTTGAGAGCCCATTTCTTCACAAAGTGCCTCAAATATTTGAGAACTGAGAGCTTTGTCTTGAATTTCATTTACAATTTTAATTACATCAGAGAGTACTTTTTGCCACAAGTAGCTCACAATGCATAATACAATGAGTGAACAAGATATCTGTGTCGAAAATCTTTTACCTTTGTAACAACTCCTGAACGATACCCGGTCATGCTTGTAGCACCGTCTGTGCATATCCCAACACATTTCTTCCATTTAATAAGAAATAACCGTTTAGTGCATTGCAAATCTGAGAGCCGGTTCTTCTACCCGGCAAGTTGAGTGAACAGAGGAATTCTTCTTTTAACTTCCCATGGCATTCAAACCTCACAAAACAAAGGAGATCAGCCTTGTTAGTTATGTCTGTTGATTCATCAAGTTGAATTGAATAAAATGTTGAATTTTTCACCATTTCAGTCACTTGATTTTCAATATCTTCAGCCATGTCCTTAATTCTGTGCTCCCCAGTGTTAGCGGACATAGGAAATACTTTCAAATTCTGGACAGCCTGTTTCCCCAAAACCTCTTCACAAGCTTGTAACAAGCAAGGCTTAATTAATTCTTCTCCAATCAAATATGATTTTTTCATTTTTGCATTTTGAAGTGCTATCAAAAAAGAAGCCTTTATTAAGGAGTTATCTTCAACAGTTATTTTTGCTAATGAATTTGCTTTTGCATATTTTCCTGAATTCTTTGAAAATATTCATCTGGTTACTTAGCTAAATTAGAGTTTTTTGACTGCATGTGCCTGCTGAGTTTCGAAGGTTTCATTGCATCATTGAATAAACTCTCAGAACACACAACAAGTTCTTGAATAAAACCGAACTTCAAATAGTCTCCATCATATTTTTCTTCTCTCTGCCTCCAGTTCTGTTTTCCTTCCTGATTGTGCTTGATGGGAGCTGTGGAGGCTCTGATTCATCGACCAACTCACTTTTTTTATTACCAAAAAAGTGCAAGATATTATAAATATATTTATTTTGGTAATTTTTGGTGTATTTTTGTACATTTCATTGACGAAAAATAACAAGCCTTTATTTTATTCACTTCTAAAATGAAACAAGAAAAGAGATAGTTATCAAACTCAGTATCTGTGATACCATTAAATGTTACACTGTACAGATTTAAAATAAAACAATAAAAATACCCTTGTACTTACTTAAGAAAAGTAGCATGAGGAATCAAAACCAGTATAGCATTAAAGATGACAATTTACTTCATAAATAAGCCCAACAACACAAAACAATTGGACAAGAACTGATATTCGTGGAGCTATTTGACCATTGTGAACAAGTGACTATAATACCTATGGAACCAGCTTACATTCATATGTGAGAGCTTTCAAGTGACACCACACGCAGGTCGTAACAGACAAGTTAACTCAAGAGTGGGGTCGGCTCAGGGAGTCAGTCAAGACAGAACCGTATTCACATATGATGTATAAGGAAAAAATAAAATGTTAATGCAAGGAACTTTAATATTTCTTTAAAATTTTTTTATCAATTTTCATTTTTTCAAAATTAAATTGAATTAATGTCCAAATTTCAAAGCCGACCAGCAACTGCTGTTTCACGCCATCTCCCTTTCCGTGGTAGCTGCTGCTATTCTGTTGCTCCTGTTTTGGAGGATATGCCAATAATCTCATTGTACTGCCACCAGCGCCTCTTGCTCTTCTGGCATGAAGGTTCTTCCCTCTGTTCCCTCCGTAGTTGATCGACTGTTTGATTCTTGACTCATAAGGGCTTGTAAATTTTGCAATGAACATATATTAATCCAAATGAGAATACCTGGGATTGTGTAAGCTGATTGAAACCGGGAGTCCTGGAATCAGCTGATCTGCTAGTACAGTATTGCCCTATAGAAAGAATGGAATTTGTCCTAAAGATTATCTAATCTCTTTTTGCTGAACAGAACCCAGTTATTCAGTATGTTGTGCAGCAACCTGCTGCAGCTAACACTGCTTGACACTTCTGATGCACATAACAAATGAGTCTCCAAATCTGCTGTTGTGAGATGTTATCCCACTCAGAGATGTTATCCCATGCAGAGGAGCCTGACTCAGACAGGAGTTCACATCTCCAGATGCTGCGATCCAGCACTTCTGAATGGTGGTTTTAAGGGGTCAGAAGGAATCAGGCTAAGGTAGCAGAATCACACATGTGTGCTGTGTGCTTGGCCGGGCATTGTCTTTTGGTACAGTCAGATGTCTAGGAAGAAAGCACTTGGTGTGGTCCAGCAGCATGGAGCCTGTTCCTCACTACATTGTCACTGAGTCAGGCATTGTGTCTGTCATCAGGATCAGCAGCAGTACAGGTGGTGCATCTGAAAAAATTCTACCACATGGAGCAGTCAGAAGTTTCGATCCTACTCAAGGTTGATCACGTCTTGGATGATCGGCATGCTGATGACACCTTGCCTACAGTTGGGAAACAGAAGAACAACTTAAGCCATACTGTCTAGCATCTCTAACATAATAACCTAACAACAAAACAACAGCAATAATAATAATAATCATCCTCAAATTGGCATAGCATTGGAGACAGATGCAATAAAATTAAATGAAACATTCAACACAGCAACAGGACTGCACCTCTAGGCTTTGAATGTATTTCTTTTTTTTACAATTTTATTGATTTTATTGTAATCATTCCATACAAACAGATCATTTTTTACAAAAAAAATAGGATTGAAAACAAATCAACCCCCACCCCTGAGAAAGAGAGCATAGCCAACGGACTAAAACTTAAAAATAGCAAAAATAAATCAATTGATGAGTTTATTAGGCAGATACAGATAAATGGAGAAGAAAAAGAAATGGGGAGAGAATCTACTTCCTCAGTGCTTTAAGTGCTTATTCTAAAATATTATTGATTAGACCCTGCCAGGTTTTGAAACAGTTCTGCACAGATCCTCTAAGTGAGAATTAGATTTTTTCCAATTTCAAATAATATAAAACATCAGTTACCCACTGACTTAAAAGAGGAGAGTTAGGATTCTTCCAGTTTAGCAAAATAAGTCTGCATGCCAATAGTGTGGTGAAGACAATCACAGTTTGTTTGTCCTTCTCCACTTTAAGCACATCTGGAAGAACAGCAAACACAGCTGTTAGTGGATTAGGGGGGATTGTGACAACAAGGCTGCCTGAAAGGCACTTAAAACTTTTTGCCCAGAAATGATGTTAATTTGGTGCAGGCCCAAAACACGTGACCCAGTGAAGCTGGAGCTTGATTGCAGAGTTTGCAGGTTGGATCTTGCCCTGGATTCATTTTGGACAATTTCAAGCGAGATAGATGTGCTCGATATATATTTTTGAGTTGAATAATTGTATGCTTTGCGCATATGGAGCTCGAATGAATTCTCTGCATTGCTACCTGCCACTTCTTTTCTGATATTTTGAGTGAGAGATCCTTTTCCCATTGTCCTCTTGGATCTTTGAAAGGGAGGAACTGTACAATATTTTTATATATTGCAAAAATGCTGTCTGAGTCTTCGAGACTGAGCAATATTTTTTCCAGCATAGAGAAAGGTGGGAGATGGGGAAAATCGGGCATGTATTTCTGATTTAATTCAAAGTATAAGCATCTCTTAAATATGATTTCATTTAAATTTCTGATTTCTCTTTTCACATTTCCTCCTGGCACACTAAGTTTTACATAGTCAATTGTTCTCAGAAAAAAATGTTCTGCTTTAATTGGATGGTCATATTGCTTTCTTTGCAAAAGCTGGCAAGGCTACTGTAAGTAACAATCATTAGCAAATATGTAATAGCATTCACTGTACTTCGTTTTCATGAATTTTGTGATTATATTAGGCTAACTGGCTTATTTAATTTATATGTTTATAAATTATGGTACTGCAAGGTAAGATTATGCATCACCGTCACCATAAGTTACCTGGCTGGCATGTTAAACATAGAGCTGCCTTTAATCATATTTGTTTTCAGTCATTTGACACAATATCAATCTTTTTACAGAAATGTGAAATGCAAACAAAAAAGAAAGCCTGCCAATACTGCCTAATTACTATGTGTTTTCTGAAATGTCAGGTCTCATGCACACAATTTTTTTCCAAGAGAGTCTTGTACAGTAACATTGCCATAAGTAATATATCTTCCTCGACAATCTGAAATAGCCAAAGTGATATTTTACACACAGCCCCTCTACAACTTGTTCACACCAGCCCCAGCCCCTCTATCATGTCCACAGTTTCAGATCTGGCAGTTATAATTCCCATTACTTCACATTTGAGCACTGTTTGATGTCAGCATGTCGGCAGTTAACATGTAGCCTGGTCGTGGTTATCTATTGGGTCGCATTTGTCTGGTGAATTGCATTTTTTCAGATTCAGGACAGATATCGGTACACAGTAATAATTCTTTTTCAATTGTTTGCAAAATTTATTTGAAATGTTTAACAAAAAGTTGGATAAGAACCAAAATTTGGAATTGACTCCCTTATAACTACTGCATGTATGTAACCTGTAGCAACGTAAAGACAGCTGGTAATGACTTTTCCCATGAGAAAGGGGGTGATTGCCTGTACACCTACCTACACACACACACACACAAAAGATGGCACCTAGCAACCTGGCACATGACATGCCTGCCTGCAACATGCCAATGGTTCATACCTGTCCATTGCATCCAGTGACATTATGAAAGTTCACTTGCTATAACTAAGGTTTGGTAATTCCAGAAAATGTTGTACTGCTTTTCTCAATCATTTTTTTTCCATCTGTCCTGGTATTAAAAAATACATCTAGGGAAGTGTTGAATATTTCTTCCTCTCTCTTAATGCTGTACACTTTGTGTCATTAGCTATGATTTATAATAAAGATCCAGTGGTTAAAATTCATTGAGAATCTGGAAACAATATAGGAAAAATTATTGTCAGTTCTACGTTTAGATACAAATCACATGTTTCTCCTTTCATTGAAATATCAAGCATTTAGCATCTGGAAACAGCATGACAGAAAGATCTATTCAGACATATATTTAGAATGCTATTGCCTTATTCCAGTAACTTACTGCATACATTTTTCTTAATTACAGACATATTAGATATGGAGCATTGTATTATACCTCCATTTTCAAAACTATTTAATTTGTCTGCTGAAGAACAAATTTACTAATAAAGGAGCAATTTTAAAATGAAACTGATGTCTATAGGATCACCTGTAAACTACTATTAGGATGGAGATTGTATACTTAAAATCAGAGATATTAAATGAAAGGCATTCTCCAAAGAATTCATACAGAACCTCCCAGTTTCATGCTAGAGAAGGATAAGAACTGTTTAAACACTGTGTACACTTCTGCAAAGTAAAGACTTTTTACAATACATCCAAGATATGAGGGCCGTCAGGTACCAGCTTATGTTAGCCACATCTTTTTGCTTTGGTGTTGACTGAAAATCTGCAAGATATCTCTATATTTTAGTATTTTATTTAGAATCACTATAGTCTCGGGCGGCAGTGGTAGCGCTGCTGCCTCGCAGTTAGGAGACCCGGGTTCGCTTCCCGGGTCCTCCCTGCGTGGAGTTTGCATGTTTTCCCCGTGTCTGCGTGGGTTTCCTCCGGGCGCTCCGGTTTCCTCCCACAGTCCAAAGACATGCGGGTTAGGTGGATTGGTGATTCTAAATTGGCCCTAGTGTGTGCTTGGTGTGTGGGTGTGTTTGTGTGTGTCCTGTGGTGGGTTGGCACCCTGCCCGGGATTGGTTCCCTGCCTTGCGCCCTGTGTTGGCTGGGATTGGCTCCAGCAGACCCCCGTGACCCTGTGTTCGGATTCAGCGGGTTGGAAAATGGATGGATGGATGGATCACTATAGTCTCTCATTCTAATGTTGCCCTTTCAGAATTACTTAATGGCCAAGTCAGCAGCAGTATGAGCTGGCATTCCATTATTCAGTTGAGCTGCTTCAATGCCAGTTGCAGGGGTGCCTATAACAAAGGTGATCTTTTCAAAAACTTACATAAAAAAATTATAAACCCAGACAGTGAGAGTAAGACTTGAGTGAGGATATTTTATGAATTTTTGACATCATGTACCTGTTTTGTGGTGGAAGGGCTCTATAGTGACTCTGTTCTCATCTTAGGACTGCCCATGTGGACCTGAGTATCCCATCTCTGGATGGTTGATGGAAGGAGAGACCCCAAGTCACTGGAGAGCCCTCTACTTATGAGATTGTTGTGCTTCCCTGCTGCACCATTTAAACCAATGGGGCGTCACAATTTCAGGGCCTTCTCCCCTCTAATGTCTAGTCCTTGTGCCAAAAATGTGTTCTTTTATCATTTCAAAACTCAAGGTATGGTTAATGTGCCTGTTTTAGAGACCCCCAAGTTCCTCTTTTAGTTGGTTCAAGATCAGCCCTACAAATTTGTTTTTTGGTCAATAATCATCATACCTAATTAATATACTGTATAGGGATTTTGAACCCTTTGTTATGGATTGTCTTGCAAAGGATAAAGGGAAGTGGGATGTTTTGATCTTTGTTCAGTTTTCTCAGCCTATCTTAGGATATTTTATGCACTTAAATTATTTCTTTTTGGCTTTGATTGAGAATTATATTTTACTATTAGACTTATGCCCACTAATCTCAATTTGGATTTTGAATCTCTGAAGCCAAAAAATGACAAGTATTAATTAATTTAATTAATTAATTTAATTAATTAATTAACTGATTCATTAATACATTTAAAATTGTATTTATTTGCACCACCTTTCAACCCTTCATGTTCTGAACCTGCTTTGGAATCGCAAGTTAAACTAATCTGCGCATCTTGGGTGTTGTGGAGGAAAAAACAGAGAACCAGGAGGAAAACGTACTCATTCACAAAGAGAACACAAAAACATCACATAGACAGTAATCAGACAACGGATTTGAACACAGGATCTGTGTAGCACCATTGCAATACCTGGTGTTGCTGAGTAACTTATTGAAAGGCTTTAAGAAGTTGAAAATTATGTATAAAGGACATACTGTAATTCCAAAACAAATTTAATAAAGAAGTCTTTCAAACTTCTCAAACTCTTACTTACAGCTTTAGGTACTCATATACACTGTATTATATACTGTAATGACGAGATAAACACTGCAGTCTGATGATGGATTTGAAAAATAAATCCTAATTATTGGTTTGAAGTTGAGAGAAAACAGAACAGTGGTAAAATATTGTGTCAGAGTGGTCTGCCAGTTTCTTAAGAAATTAAGACAAACATTGTGTAGAAACCACTGTCCTATAGCATAACTTAAGTGCACCAAACAGAAGCTTACTTACAGTTGATTTAATGGCTTCAGTGCCAGAATCAAATTTCCTACAGTAGGGCCTTGATAAACATCACTTTAATAAGGTCAGAAAGACAGCAATGAGATGGTAAGGTGAAGGATATTTTTTATTTATTTATTTGATAGCAGAGCATCTCCAGATGAAAGCAAGTCATATGATACGAGTTGGCAGCAGGACCCTCTCGATGACATCATGCTGCTGCAAACTCTGCTTTTAATCAGTCAACATCTTTTTTGAATTAATGAAAGCTAATAGATTAATTATTTGATAAAACTGCGTGCCATTTCAGAGCGTACTTGAAAACCCTTAATCAAATATCACTCAAATTAGGCCTCAATAACAACATCCTGAATTTGAATCAGACACGGCTTTGAAAATTGAAGCAGGGGAAAATGGGGCTATTTTTCCTGTACTGCGGTGCACACGTCCTTTCTTATTTTTCTTTCTTGAACTTTGGCATGTAAACGAGTAAAGAGGATACAATCAATTGAGACATTCCTTACCTATTTTCCTGAATTTTCCTGTCATCAGGTTTCATCTGAACATGCTGAGAGGAGCTACAGTCTTTAAAGCCATCTGTAGGAGTAATTTTTGACTCTAAACAGACAATGTTTGAAGTGTAGAAATAACTTTTTTTTTGTCAGACTTTGCCCTGACGGTACAGATTAAAGAAAACTACGATTACAGCATTTTTGCGTTTCTGTCATTAAGACAAGTGTTTCAACATTGACAACACAGTGCAATTAGAATATAGGCTTTTGTTGAACTTTCTATTTTGACTACAGATACAAATTAACAAGAGTATCTGAAAACTAGTTGTCTGTTTTCCCATTCAGCAATCCGTGTGTATTTATTTATTGAGCTACTGTAAAATTTTCCTCCTGGGACAAATAAAGTGCTGTTAGATAGATAGATAGATAGATAGATAGATAGATAGATAGATAGATAGATAGATAGATAGATAGATAGATAGATAGATAGATAGATAGATAGATAGATAGATAGATCTGGACCTTTAAAGTACAGCGATATCAGATGCCACTGGAGAATTCCTGGTTTATAAGTAGGCAATGGAAAGCATTTCTGTCAACCTTAAAATGACAGCATTGTCTTTGTAAGGGTATTATAAGCACCATACAGTAACCATGAATTGCTTTTGCTCCAGTCGACAGACCTTGACGTCAAAGAGACTACCTATAACACTATAAAGTAAAAACTTTCTTTTGCTCACAATAGAAGGCCTACTCCAGAGTGCTTGCTATTTTATTCAAGGATGAATGATATTGAAGCCCACAGTTCAGCTGCTCTGAGCATTTCAGAATTGTGTTTGATTGGTTTTTAGATTCTGACAAATATAACCAACAATAAATAGCATTTAGTTTAATCACAAACAAAATCTCCTTAAAGTGTTTTTGTTGCATTTTATCATCCATCTGGTGACTTGCTTTCTCTTGAATGGAAAACCTGAAAATTAACTTTCTTTCCGTTCCAGGAACCTACACACCAACGGCAACTCATCCCCCTTCAGCAACACAAGGAAAGGATGAAATCACTTCCATCCAGGTTTTACCATGTTGAATCCAATCGGTGGGACTGATAGTTTTGAAGAGGCGTCTGTCAGGCATGTGTGCTCTTATGTAGCTGAGCACAGTAAATGATCCTGAAACTGGCTGTGAGTGGCTCGCAAGGCATTCCTGCAGTGCTGACATGAGGAGCAATGTGTGGTACACCACATGTTGCAAGCAGCCCCTTCCTCACATATCAAATATCACTAATTCTCAGCAATCAGCACTTTGCAGCAGGACACCATTGTTATATATTAAGCTTCTACTCTTTCATGTGCTTTTATTTTTCATTGGAATGCTGTCATTTGGTAAGGATGGCCCCTGATTTCTTGTGTAATGAGCCTTATGGCTCAACATTAGTTCACGTGTTCTCCTCACATTTATGAAAGTTCCCTTTGGGGAATCTGTTTTCTACATTTTACAACATTCTGTGAGTTGACTGACAACTCTAAATTTGTCCTGTATGAGAGGTGTGGGTGGTTGTGTGAAGTCTTGTCCAGCATTGCCACCTCTTTTTCAGATATTACTGTGGAAATATGCTCTGTCTTCCAGGACCATGTAAAGAAAAAAATTAGTTTAGAAAACAGACATGAATGGATGGATCAATATATTAGGGGTTAACTAACCAAAAAAATACCTCAATATGTAAGTGTAAGATCCTTAGCAACAGGAGAGGCCTATTCTTAACAATGTGCTTTTGTTTTAATTAGTGTGTTTGATATAAATTTTACAAAATATTTTAAGAGGCACCAAATGGCAGAGTTACTAAGTAAACACACAAAAAATATTTCTTTGACAAGTGTTTAGGATGGCAACATCTCACATCTTGCATCCTTAGTGCTCTTCATTTTTCATTTATTTTGCATTGTTAGTCAAAATGTGAATGACTTAAATGTCTGTCCTACACAACGATCTTTGGGGCAATGGCTGTGATCACTTAGAGATGCTACATCTACACCTAACCAACATTCTTTATCTAACAGCATGGGCTTTGCTCATGTCTCAAAAGCTACTTTCCGCTGCCTAGGTTTGGTATGTCTGGATCTCTCGCACCCATGCCCGTTCCACAACTGTCATTTCACCCAAACTCCAGCTTTCGCGTATAGTGTGGCAAACCCACATTCCAGTTATTTGTGGCTTCTTTGGGCCGAGTCTGAACAGTCTTCACATTATTTTTTAATTGTGAATTTCCATGTAGCTGTTATTTTTATACATCTGGCTGGAGGCGTCATCACAGCACAATTTCAAGTTATGCGTTATTAAGATTAGTAACACTTATTTACTTTTTACAAGTTTACCTGAAGCTATTTTCCTGAATTTGTTATGCAGATAAAAAATATTAGGTTTGAAAAATTCATTTCTGATATTGTTTACTTTCTATAATGTGTTTTCAGAGAGTTATGAATTTTAGGTATCTTATTTCAACACTACCTTAATTTTCATGTCTGTAGTCATGTAAAAAGTTCTGCTGTTAGGTCAGAACACTTCTAGTTGTTTGGGGGTGTGGCCTCAGAGTTCACATCCTGTGACATCATTTGCGTGACAAATGGAAAGGACAACCTTATCCCATCCAAGTTTGCAGATAATACAAAAAAATTAGGGAAATGGTTATTGACCATGTTCTTGTGCATGATATGACCATGAGAGAAGCTCGCTAATGAGACCAGCCAAATCTAAGTCACTTTTTAGTTTCAACAATAATCCGAACATTCAGTGAAGAAAACAGGTAATTTAATCACTGTACTGTACTGTATATTTTTGATTTGTTGGCATACAGAGTGTAATTACATTGTCTATAAAAAAAGAGTAGAACAAGGAAATTGTCTTACAAGTGTACAGAATTACAAGGCAGCCAGTCAGTGGTGGTGGACCTCATATGTTTACTCTGGTAGGATGCCATTGTAGATATGGTCCATGCCGAGAACTCTCTTAGACTAGTTATTAAATGGCACATAAAGGCAAATAAAACAAGACAACAACATACAAGGGGCAGTCAAAACATTCCCGAAATTGTGATATAGCGGGAGAGTGAGAGGTCAGATTACGCAGACATTGTTGTGCAGGGGAGCGCAGCACGTCTGTAGACCTGTTACAACAGGTCTGGATTGGTTTCAGCATGTAGTATTGTTTTAATTACCATTTGAGTTAGATGTATGCATAGTCATTCAGCGCAATGTTGCAGTTTGAACAACGTGCTAACATCAAGTTCATGTGCAAATTGGGGAAATCGGCTTCAGATACACTAGTGGGAACGCATTCCGGGAACTTTTTGAGCCCCCCTTGTATTTCAAGTGTTAACCTGAGTACAATTCACCATATTCTCCAGTCTAATGGAATGTGATTGAAACAGCTTTACAGTGTTGATTTCCAACACAAATGTGACAGGGAAAAAGTACTGCATTCCCAATATATACATGCAAAACCTTTCATTTAAATATTTATCTAGTTACAGTAAACTGAGTCATTATGTACAGTATGTAGTGATGAAGTTAATAACTAATCTTACTTATTTCACTTACTCAAGAGACATTTTTGAGCTGGAGTCCTTGGAGACTTCAACATAAATTCTTCTGTACGAGTATTGATGAGGTATTACCCTCACCAAGAGAAGAAGGACAGGGCAGAACACCATTGGCCACCATGCCATTGTCAATGTCTCTGGCCTCTGTTGGGGTAATGCCACTCTCTGTGCTTTGAATTTTTATTTGTTTAAAGACTACACATTTATTTTGTTCATTGGCACTTTCATTTCACAGTCCACCTCATGTCCTTTTGGATGCAAACTTTTTTATCATTCACAACAGCAGGTGCTCATTGGTGAACAAGACCACCTCCTAGATTAGGTTCTGATGTCTGTACTTTGAGGGATGTTCAACAAGACTTATTTAGAACAATAACCTGTATCAAAGATTGGCATTTTTGTTGGTCTACTTTCCCTTTTCAAGCCAACTTTGCATATGTGGAAGGAGGCTACCAGGATAATGGATAAAGGACCCACCCCAGCTGTACAAAGATTATGGTCCTTTTATTTCAAAAAGTATTTATTTTTATGTAGTGTTCTTCATATTATTAAATGGCTCAGATGGCTTCTACATATCATAGCATTAAACCATAAATAAACAATGCCAGAAGTTGGGTCTGTTTTGCTTTTTTTATTTTTTTTCCTTTAATGACCAAATAAAATAAACCAATTGCTTCAAAATAATCAGTGGTATTCTCAGATTTATAACAGATGTAAAAAACTGAGATTATGGATAGGGATTGCCAGGAAGACAGATGTTGTCAGCTCTTGGTTGACAGGACTGCAATTTCTGAAGCAAGACTCTTACTGTAATCAGTAAAATCAGTCTAAGAGTAAATGCACAGTTTAAAATCACCATCATTTAAGTGGATAAATTCAGGTTTACCGGCCCAATGGATAAATGGAGACAACATGTGCACCTTTAATGGAACTGGAAAAACAAAATGATGACAGTTAAACATTTGTGTGTAACTGGGTTTTTGTTTTCTGTAATTTTCTGCTACTCATCCAATAAGATTTACTGTACATCAAATTTTGTGAAGTACTTTGAATGGAGAATGAAGATCATGTTTTTGATTCTTTGTCATTTTCTCACTAGGTAATCTTTATAATGGATCGAGCAACTTTCTATCCATATTTTTTTACCAATCACTTAGTTTTAGCATCTATTGCATTCATGATGCGTTAAGTCCACATGTCCATTTTACAGATTGACAGAGCCATTTTTGAGTCACATAATAGTCCTGGCATGTATGTGTTTGTGATGGGAGGGGAAAACTGGTATAGATGTAGCAAAAAGGTGCCACTGCAACATAGACAATGATTGGACAGAGATTTGCACTGAACTCTATGTCATCCTGATTTTAAACAATTAATTTGTTTCAACATTTTCTGTAGATAAAATAACTAATAAATAAATGCTAATATGATTTAAGTTTCTGATTAACTGTACAGACTGCATCTACTGTATGTTGTTAGTCATTAGCACTAAAACGTAAGTCATATGATAGTTATAATTTATTACTAACCCTAACCTGTTCTGTTTCTCTTCTCTGTACTCAAATGTGGCACTTGGTGCTACTGCCGGGTTGTTTTGCGTGCCTAAGGTAAAGTCATCTCTGATGGAGGATCACAGGAATCATCAGGTGTCCTTTCATCGGATTGGCTGTCCCAGTGCTGACTCAGCTGTAGAATGGCCAATGGGGATAGCAACTTGATGTCCGAGGTCTCCAGGACCCTGAACAAGTCAATTGTATTATTTAATATCAGTCAGTCAGTCATTCGCCAACCCGCTATATCTTAATACAGGGTCACGGGGGCCTGCTGGAGCCAATCCCAGCCAACAAAGGGCGCAAGGCAGGAACAAATTCAGGGCAGGGCGCCAGCCCACCGCAGTATGTAATATCATCTACTGTTGAATTCTGCTCTGTACTTGTAATATTTCTATTGCACTATTATATTGTATTGAGGGTTACTTGTGTTCTGTTCTGTGTATCGTATTGTATTGTATTGACCCCCTTCTTTTTGACACCCACTGCACGCCCAATCTACCTGGAAAGAGGTCTCTCTTTAAACTGCCTTTCCCAAGGTTTCTTCCATTTTTTCCCTACAAGGGATTTTTTGGGAGTTTTTCCTTGTCTTCTTAGAGAGGCAAGTCTGGGGGGCTGTCAAAAGCCAGGGCCTGTTAAAGCCCATTGCAGTACTACTTGTATGATTTAGGGCTATACAAAAATAAATTGTATGGTGTTGTATAATATATCACAGCTAGTATATTGGATGTACCTATTTAATAGCAGGTTGGTCCCCAGTTTTCTCTTTAGGAGCATAAACTCAATAAGATGGTGACAGGGTAGAAGAGTCATGCTGGCCCCTTTGAATTTGTCACACAGTTTGTACACATATATTTATGATGGATATCTTCTGCGAATAGTTTGTGCTATCTTATCTCATAGAGATTTAGAGGGGTTGTGAATGCTAAGGCCATTGCATAAAAATTATTTCTCTTTCTTGTTCTTTAAAGAAATACAGTATATGAAATTCCTGGCCTGGAGGTGAAAAGTCAACAGCTATGAAGAGGTGCCCATGCTTGGCAATTATATTGGCTCACCTTTTGGAGTACAAGTGTTGCTTGATTTGTGTCAAAGGGGCCCTCTGTGTGCTTCATAAAGGCTCCATGCCAACACACTGATACCCAACAACACTGAAAGCAATTCTGGAGAATCCTTTAATTCTAACTATGAAACATACTAAAGTAACTGCAACACATACATCCACTACGTGAGCTGAAAAGCCATCTTATTGAGGGATATAGTCATGGCTAAACTATCTTAGAAGTGGAGGTAAAAAAGACAAAAGTGGTATGGTAGAAACAGTAAATAATCTTTGCATGTTCTAAAATCTTCTGAGTTTTCCTTTGGCAGGCAAACATCAATAGTCCCAAGTAGTCTGGATTTCTAATTTCATGGTGTAATTGAGGCAGTGCTGTCTGCTTGGGGTTTGGACATAAAAACTTAAGAACATGACAAGTTTGATGAACAAGAGGAGCACATTCAGTCTATTAAGCTCATATGTTTAATTAATAGCTAAGATGTTCCAATATCTCATCCCGACACTTCTTAAATTACGTCAAGGTTTCTGCTGCAACTCCATGTCTTAGTAGTTTGTTCCAGATTCAAACAACTCTTTGTATAATGACGTGATTTCTGGCTTCAGTCCTAAATGCACTTCCCTGTAATTTCCACTGGTGTCCTTGAGTATGTGATCCATCGTTAATTTGAAAGAATTTTGCCGTCTGCATGGAGCATTCATATTCTCTACATATGTACATGGGTTTTCCATCAGATATTGTGTTTTTCCTCATACATGTTGAATACTTAACTGTTAGGTTAATCATTTACTCTTAAGCGGTTTGGCATGAATCATGGTGGGTGCATATAGTATGCACACTTTCTACAAGTACTTCGGGACTTGCAACCATTGCTGCTTAGATAGCCACACTTGGTCTCCATATCGATAAAATGGAATAAACAAAGCTGGTAGATAGACTTACAGCAGTCACTACTTATTATGAGCTCCATCTCCACCTCAGTCTTGATGTTTAGAATCTCTTATGTATCACAACATAGCCTAAGCACATTCTTCACTTTATCCTTAAAAAGAAACTAGTCACTGGACTGTCATTTTCTACCAGGAAATCACCATTGGGGATTAATACAGTGTTTGAAGTACCAAAAAATATATCTTTCAGTCTTTAGTTTTGAAACAATTAACTGAAAGTTATAGACAGAAGTAGCTAATCGTTAACAGCTCCTTTGCAGTGTCTTATCTTGTGTTTGTGGCACAGAGGCGGCCTTAGGGGTGTGCGGGGCCTAGGGCTGTCCAACCCCATGCGGGGCTGGTTACGTCAAATGCTGTTACTGGTATGTGTGGACTGTATAAACTTGTGGTGAATTTAATAATGTTAACATACACCAGATTTTCTCATTACAGTATTCAGCTAAATTTTTGCAAGATAACACGCGGACTTTATCAAAATATAACTGGACATGTGGACCTCAAAAGCGGGGCCCCACTTGCCACTCCAAAATGCCACTCTTGTTGTTGCAACACATTCTGCTATAAGTGTGTCTTCTCTTACTATATTGTGGCTACTGCAGGCCCTGGCATATAGTAGCAGTTGAAGCAGTAGTAGTTGAAGAAGTATGGCAATGGACAGACTTATGTAGGCAAAAATAGTACAAGCTAATTGTGTGCTAAGGGAATGAATGCTTTTATCATGGTTTTAAAAATAATTCCAACAATACACTGAAGCAACAAGGTGAATTAAACACATTGAAACAATACAAGAATTTTGTACTTTTTATTATGTTGTGAGGTATTTTTATTCTATCCAAAGCAAGCTCTTTAAATAAGTCACTCCTAAAATATCATTAATAAACAGACATTTTCTTATTAGTAGGGATTGAAGGGGAATTAAAGAATGGAGTTTTCATAATACAGTAGTGGACATACGGTATACCTTCCTATATGGACTAGTATGCCATTGGATTAATTTGAAACCCTCTTGAGAATACCCAGAGTTTTCTAAAATTACTAAATATGACTTTAACCACCAAAGTACCTGCATGGGACAAAAGAGAGCATGCAAAGTTTTTGAAATAAACAAAAAAAAGATCTTCAAACACACCAAGCATGACTTTTGATACCTTATGAGAGTTAACTTCATACTCTTATATAGGACACTCAGTCTTTACTTTGATTCCTTAGTGTTATAGTGAGCGCCAGGAAATGTTACCTAGAACATAATAACATGAGAGCATAACAACAACAGACCGTTCAGTCCATCAACTTGGTTTGGAACTAAACTGACGCATGCATGATGCATTTATTTGCTTTTTATTTTAACAACAACAACAAAAAATAGAGCTAATCATTAAATAGTTTTCATGGGGCTCAACTAGAAAATAAATAAGCACAAATTCATATGAACACAAGTACAATGGCTTAAAATTGCAAAGCACATAAATGCAGAAAGTGTGTCTGTAAAAAAATCTTATGATATTAAAAATTCTTCAACCTAAACTTTTGTTGTATTTCCTTTGAGTCCAGATAGAAGACAAAGGACTGTCTACATATCAATTAATAAACATCTGCCAAGAATCTGGAGGCCCCAGTTTATGGTTAATGTTTATTGAAGGGAATGGTTTAAAGAACAAAAACACATCATGTTGGATATTTTGCCATTCATTTATCTGTAATTGCAATAAAGGTCATGAAGAGCTGGAGCGCATCTCAGCAGCATCAGACACAAGACAGGATCCAACCAATGTCCTACTTATGCACACATACTTACAAGGCAATTACAAAACATTCCTAGCATGCATGTCTTTGGGATGGGGAGAAGATTGATGTAGACTCTGGAAGAAGTGCAAATAGCACTTAAAAAATGGCTTGACTGGGTTATAAATCCAAACATTGAACCACTCTTGTATATACTAATTAACATCCATCCATGCATTATCCAACCCGCTATATCCTAACACAGGGTCACAGGGTTCTGCTGGAGACAATCCCTGCCAACACAGGGCGCAAGGCAGGAACAAACCCTGGGCAGCGTGCCAGCCCAGCAGGGCACACACACACAAAATTTAGGATCGCTAATGCACCTAACCTGCATGTCTTTGGACTGTGGGAGGAAACCAGAGCACCAGGAGTAAACCCACGTAGACACGGGGAGAACATGCAAACTCCACACAGGGAGGACCTGGGAAGTGAACCCAGGTCTCCTTACTGCAAGGCAGCAGTGCTACCACTGTGCCACCGTGCCGCCCTACTAATTAACATTGCATTCTTAAATCTATTTTAATTCCATAATGGTGGGAACAAGGGAGGAACCAACCCTTTACAGTTCATTGCAGCATTAAGCCAGCAGCACATTACTTGATTTCTAATCAGCGAGCATGTTAATCTTAACAATCTCATTTCTTGGCACCGTGAGGATTTCAGATTACATAACTAAGAATCAGGGATCGCAAAGTACATGGCTCCATAATGACTTTTGAGCATAGTTTTAAATTCTAACAGCAAATCAGCCAGCGGCCTCCCAGTCCCGGTGTCTTTCCCGGTATGTCAAGTTGATCTACAATCTTGTGTCTGTCTTTTTTTATTTTTCCTATTCTGGCATGGTATGAAAAAAGGAGACAACAGTGGCCCAAAATACCTGCTTTCATTCTTTCCTTGTGACTGCATTGTACGGATTGTCCTTCTGGGTGAGCACCTTTGGGTTGTTAGCTCTCACACAACACAACAACTTTCCCCAATCACTTAAGACAATGTCAAACCTGTTTGAATTGGTTGGAGCAAGCAGTAGAACAGTCTGACTGAGTCACTTGGAACTGGAAACTACATGGCAAGTGCTTACAGGAGCTGCAACTGCCTCTGACTTGCTAAGATTATATAACTAAAGGCTACGACTGAACAACTGGAGAAGTCATGTAGTGTGTGATGAGGCCTTGACAACTCTACTCACATGGGTCCAATTTAGATTTATCAATTAAGCTAATACTAACTTAGAGATTTGGAAAGAAAACCAGAGCATCTAGAAGAAAACCTATGCACACATGGAGAGGACATTCAAACCCTACAAAGGCAACAACTGAGTGAAGGATTCAAACTCAAGATGCTAGATTCTTAAGGCAGCAGAGCTAGCCACTGTTCCACTCGGCTGCACTTCTATATATACTAGTTAAAAATAATTACACAGTAAAATACAGTATATACATATATGAATAAACTTCATTAAACCTATTTATTTGTTTTTAAGAAGACATGAAAGTTCCTTCATAATCTCATAGAATACTTGGGCAGTCAACACCACATTTTCTGACAGAAAGAGCTGCTGCCAGTCTACACTATGATCACAGTTCTAACTTTTGCAACATTACCACATTATTTATGTGCTAAATCATACTCATGACAAGGGTGAAAGCCTAATCACTTTACATTGGCAGTTAATTCCACACAATATGTCTGCCAACACAAATACAATCTGCAAGTGAAACACAGAATGCAATATGCTTGCACTTTCCTGACGATCAAATAAATGTCAAGTAATGAACAAAGGACACAGGGTAACAGATGAAAAAAAAGCAAACAAAAAAACTAATAAATTCAGGCTTTAGATTTAGATTCAGATTTATATAACTTTCACCAAAACAGACTTACTTTGTTTATATTTAAAACAATAGACATTTGTTATAAATATTCTACAATTTAAACACTTTAAATGAAACATTTCTGAAAACTGAATATTGGTTATGTATTGGTAATGCTAAGAATTACGGTTATTAAAAATGGGAGATATTGTAATTATAGAAGATAAAAGTTGGGAATGGTCCTTTGGCTAGACTTAAAGCATTATTTTTTTTTTAACTTAAAACAATCAGACTTTCTTATCTATTTCAGAAACATAGGCAGAAATATAGCCCATAAATCGGAAAATACTGTAGTTTGTTTGTTTATAATGCGTTTTTGCATCTTCAATTTTAGCTGACCCAAAAAAATGATGAAGAACATGAATAGGTAAGGTGAGACATGAAGATTTATCATTACCAATAAACTGAATTTCAATACTTTGGGGCAGATCAGCCACATAAATATCACCACACCAGTCTGGAAAATTAAGGATGCCGTAAATGTGAATACTTCAACAAAGTCTAGAGTAATCATGTACATTTCAAGTGACATTTAGAATATTTACTTGACAGGTAAAATATAAGGATCAAAATACGAGAAAACAAACAAAGCAAACTTGAAAATGTAGAACTTAGTCAACGAAGGAGTACTGAATGAGAGCAGATGCTTGTTAAGATGTAAAGTTATAAGAAGCCTAGATGTTCGGAAAGCATTATTTGTTAAAACAGCAAACTGGAGTCAGAGCAATGCATAATAACCAAGTGGGAGGTATGGTCAAGAAGAGAACCAAATGTGAAAGCTGACAGCACCACAGCCACAAAGACTGCACATATTATGGAAGGCTAAATAATGACTTCATTCTAAGATATACAGTAATCAAATTAACTTTTGCACATTTGATATCTTTTGTGATTTCTCATTAATATTCACCAATATATGGCATAAAAATTCTCTGGGTACCATTTAACTTTTTATGAAGCAATCAGGAAACATAACTTGAAAAATTCTTGAAGCAAAACTAGATTAGACTCTTCATCAGAAATAAGCTATGATAGTTTTCATACACTCTGAAATCATTTGAATCAGAAAAAAAATCTAAATCTAAAAAGTACCTTTGCTTTCTGAACATTCAATAAGTTGTGCATTATATTCAGGTAACCTTAAATTAACAGGCATGTGGCTCAGTTCCCAAGTCTGAGTATGACCAGGTTTGATCAAGTCATTTAAACTTGTTTTTGTTAAAATATTATTAAAAAATGATAAACAGAGTTTTATTGTGAGAAAGGATTTTAGTGACACCTCTCCTTAAAACATAAATCCCCTTTTATTAAATACACAGATTCTTTTCCTGTAAATTACAGTTATATGCTTCGCCTCTATTAGTACACCTGTTTATCTGTTCTTACACTTACCAGCCTTTAGGAAGACACAGTTCACATTTGCATTAGCTTCAGATTTCACCCAGGTATGGCTGTCATTGTAGCTTATTTCTTATTCCCTTAACTGACCTACCTAGGAAAAGAACTAATTTTCTCCAAATCCTGGTGGCAAAATAGAAGAAAGCGTACAAGGAGGAATGCAGGCATAATACGTTATAATCTTTAAATATTATCAATGTAGTTAGTGCCATAAATAATAGCAAAATAAAAATGTGTCTATCCAAACCATCTAAACAGATAGTTTTAGATGTTCAGTCTCTCAGGTGGTGCTTATTCTTATAGTTACAATGACACCTCCTTTCTTACTGGTCAGCTCATCTCTGGTCAGTTTGCTCTTCTGGTTCCTCTTGTCTGCTCTCTTCCCAGCCAGCGCATTGTCTGACTTTTTACAAGTTACTTTCTGACTGTCCCTTCCCCAGTCGTATATGTCATAAATCTAAAACATGTCCCTTATCTCCCAAGACTTTCCTTCTGGAGAAGCAAGGGCTGCACATGCTTCTAAAAACTGTCCCCCTTACTGATGCTCAAAAATTCTACCTGTTCTTATCTGCAATATTCAGAGCTTATACAACTAAACCAATGCTTCTGAGGTCACAGACAGTGTATAGAAGCATCCGTTTTGCAGTTAGCAACATCACTTGCACATTACATCAGAAACAGCAGCTTCACGTTCAGTTTGTCACACGAAAGTACTCTTGTGTATCCAGTTACAAGCAGATCACAGAATGTCTCCAACCACCGCCACAAACTGCACTCCCTGAAGCAGTGCTTAACGGAAGTTCTTATCGATCAGTTATAGCACTGAGAAAAATTCATGGCTGGCTAAAGTGAAATGCATTTGTAAAACCATCAAGTGTAACATCAAGTCTTAACAGTGAAAACACTCATTCGTGAAAATTCTAGACTTACAATGTCCAGAACTACTTTTGAATTTTTATATATGCTGACTGTTAGAAGGCTGCTTCTTTCTTTTAAATATTCATTTCAGACGTTTAAAACATTTAACAGTTAATTATCACATAAAATGTCAGCTATTACAAATACTGTACACAGCCACAAAGTGGCACAATAGTAAAAAGAACATTATTTTCTTCAGTCCATAACATTTTTATTTAGTTGATTTCTAAGCATTTTTACACTCCATTACACTTCACTATGTATAATTACAATGTATCCTGATCTTCTCTGTTGCCTTGAGTAAATCTGTCTGTCAAATACATAGCAATAAAAAATTGGTCGAGCTGATGGAATCATCCTTGGCAATGAAAAATCAGAAGAGTACATGATTTTACTCAGGCTCCCAAGCATCCATTCAAAAGATGTACCCAGTCATCTTGGATCTTGCTTAAAAAAGGAGATCATCAGCCAAACATCCAAAATGAAATAAATGATTTCAAAATTTAAAAAAACAGTCAAAAATTGTATCAATCAACTGACTTACCTAAACATCAACTGGAAAGGTCTAGACTGTAGATTCTGAGAAAAGATTGTGATGGACAATGTATAAAGGCTACTGTAGGTTAAGTAGACTTTATTATCTCAGAGGAAAATGTGTATGTTGTACATGTATGTTACATAAGTAAGGGATGGAATGTTTAGACATATGGACAGCAAGAAGGAGTCAGAAGATTTACCTTTTTATGTTTGCAACAGCTGACAATCATTTCTGGCTCAGATGTTAATGTGTCGCTAGAAATGATGAAATGCCAAACTAAGGACTATGAACAATACAGGCAGTCAAATGAACCCAATAGCAGAGAAAATTGTCTGATGTGCATTTAACTTCAGAACTCATTGCTTCTGCACTTCTCAGACAGGTCTCAACACCCTGCAAACTTATTAGAACTCAAAAGGTGTGTGAAAAAGTGGGGTGACTTGTTAATCAATAAGCAAATGTTTTTTAAGGGCTTTTAGGTGTTAAACTTGAATTAAATATTTATGTGTCCATATTTTAAAATCATTTTTTGTTTTGCAGGTTCAAGGGGTGCCAGCCGCAGAAGGAAGGAAGGAGCCATCCTTTTGCACAATGCCAGTCAATTATATGGCCCACTCACACAGGGACAATCTAACATGTATGCCTTTGGAGTGTGGAAGGAAACTCAGGCAAGCCTAGAGAGATTAAGGTTCAATGTTTGGGCCAGCACTTGAACTCCATCTCTGGAGCTATGGAGCACTAACAACTTTGAAGGTCCTGATTAAACATACAGGACCTTTTTTTAGCCCTTAAATTGCATAACAGAACTATGTAAATGTAAGAGGAGTAACTACCAAGTGAAGACTCAATACTGTTGGGGTTAAAACAAAATTCCAGCCAAGTATTCAGTTGAATAATAAAAGTTTGCCAACATTTTCCCTGAGAGTTATTTTTACTTTTACTGTTTAGGTCATGCAAACTGAAAGGCAGATTAGTCACTGCTTTTTGTGGATAGCAAACATTCTTGAACATTGGTGGGCTTTATTGGTAGGAAACCTATGGTAAATGATCCGCGGTGCCAATCTGATAAATTTCCCTTACAGCTGTTTTAACTTTTTCTTCAGGCAAACATAGTCTGCATATTCATATTTCCTCTGTAACATCTGCTTTAAAGTTTGAGTGCACATGACCACCCATATGCATTATACCTACTTTGATTTGCACAGAGGATTTATTGGCTGCCAGTGATGCAGTTTCAGTTGCCGGCATTTGACAACGAGAAACATATCAGACGTTTTGTGATTGTGATGGGAATTACTTAAATTTAGGCTCCATTTCATCATGTAAAAAGAGTTCATATGATAAATGAACTAATGCTTTCCTATCATCTAACCTTGCCAAGTTTCCTGATAGCTCACCAGTTTCCCTCTGTTAAGCAGGATGCAAATAATTCACTAACACCTCAGAGTTTGCCAGTCAAATGTCACGCCAACGTATGGATTGCTAAGCATCAGCAGCAGTAAGGAGAGACCGAGTATTATTTTGGATGGAGTTAAACGGCAGTGCTCATGATAAAGATTCTATTTACAGATTACCCACTCCTCAAACTGTCAGTTACTTACTTTTTAGAAATCGTTGAAGTTACGAAGACAGCCATTGACCAAAACTATTTGGTCCTGGATAAACAGTAAAGTGTGATATTAGTCAATATGAATTAATTACACTATGTAAAAAACTTTACAAATATACTTAAAATTGTGATGATGTCTTAGTGTTCATTTACATAAGGTACTGTAACTTAGCTTACTCAAATACTTGGCTGAGTGTGTGCACATTATTAACTAGCAAAATATCATAATCACTTTCCAGAGATTGATAATAAGTGAGTTTAAAATAATGGAGTCAGCTAGGATGTGGAAATTAAGTACACATCAAATGGTACAGCAAGGTCGTGCTTTGCAGAAATTAGAAGAGAAATCATAGGATCTGCTATACACTTTGTGAGAACTGTAATGATATACACCCTATTAAAAAAATTGAAAAGTTCTGTGAAATGATTATGGATTGATATTTTGTCATTTCTTCAGTTGTTTAATTATATACACATTATATTTCTTATGTTTTCATTTTGCTGTGACATATTTTTGGTTCTGTCATGGGTGCTGCCATTTTGAGGCTCTGCTGCCATAACACAATGTTTGGCTATTAGGGGAGTGCCTTCTGGGGTCACACGTCATGATGTCATTAGTGTGGCACTAAAAATGTCAGAGTCGCATCTGTGGGTGTGGATAAAAACGAAACAAAGCATGTGTGTTTTTGGTAATAAATTGTAGCTGCTCCCTTTAAAAGACTGTTTGGTTAGTGTTTTGGTTTTGGCAACAGGGTCATTGATTTCCTGGGTTTGTTTAAAGGCTTTTATTCATCTCCTGGTCTTTCCTTAAACCAGATTACTCAGTCTGCAAGTACTGGAAGTACAAGAACAAGGTGGCAAAATGACACTAAAGATCTTGCAATTTTATACTGTATATCTCACTATTTTTTTGAATTCCTAATGAAAATTTAATTATTACAATACTGAGTCTAGCCTAAGGCCATATCAGGATTATAGATAGATAGATAGATAGATAGATAGATAGATAGATAGATAGATAGATAGATAGATAGATAGATAGATAGATAGATAGATAGATAGATCTAATTTAAGTCCTCCACACCCAAAAGTAAAAACGTGGCATGAGGTTAAAAAAAGTTATTACTTTTGATGTAGTGAATATCACAGAGACAAAAGAAGTTTTCCAAAAGAAATAATATAAACTATTAAAAAAAGAAAGGACAGAAAGCAAGGTTGCAAGGGCAGTAAATAGGCAGAGGGTCTGGTAACCAGGAAAGAAAAAGAAATAGCATGTATCTGAAGCAGTAAATTGTTAGTCAAAATCTAAAGTTAAAAACAAAGCTATTAGTTCAGTTACTAGAAAAGAATGACTGTACAAAAGTTTGTAATTTACAAAGGAAATCCCCAAACCAGGATGTCCGAAACACTGTGCTGCCAGCTTTAATATGTAATGATGTCATGTATTGATATGCTGGTGATAACATGACCGTCATAGTAATAAAAAACATAGTGGCAGCTACAATAGCTTGTACTTGAATTGGCTCCTCAAAGATGTCACCAGATTGATGATAAAATAAATAAAATATCAGGAATTCAAAATTATTACTTGTTAAGAATAGATAAAAAATAAACTGTGAGGTACAGAAACCCGGAATCATTATAGATAACCACAGAGAGGGATACAAAAAAGTATAACAAAAAAAACCAAAACATTAAAAATCCTGCCCCTTTAAACCTACCCCTAACACTTTGAACCACTGTCTGTCAAATGGGTTGGTTGACTCATTTACACTCCAAAGTAATAGAACTTCCCTTTTTCAATCTCTTTATTTCTCTCTCTAGATACAAACTCTAAATGGTCCTATGTTTACACACTAGTATGTGTTGGGCTGCTTTTGCAAAATTTATGATTTTCTCACATATGGAAGTAGCCTAGAAGACTTAACCTTGTTGTGTGTCACTCAGGTGGGCCTTTCCTCCTTCCAAACGGGCTTCTGCACACCTCCACACCTATATATACAGTATATGGAAGTGAAGGTCTGTTAAACGGTTTGCATATTTGTAGCTAGAGAACCATCCATCCATCCATTATCCAACCCACTATATCCTAACCACAGGGTCACAGGGGTCTGCTGGAGCCAATCCCAGCCAACACAGGGTGCAAGGCAGGAAACAAACCCCAGGCCGGGCGCCCACCCACCGCAGAGCTAGAGAACCACAAAGGGATAAAATGAGTCCCATATCTTAAAATAGTTTTTTATTCCTAAACTTTCGACACCCTACCAGGTGTCATCATCATAGGATAATGATTAGGTATACAGGAATCAAAGTCAGTATACAGTATATAGCAACTGAATTGTTGTAAGGGGGTTGGATTAATAAGGTGGGGTTTGGAAGGTGTTGGTCATAAAGTCTTTTTTATTATTTAGATGATCTTCTTTATAAGCCTGCATATGCCGGGTTCAAGTCCAAGTGTCTATTAATGGCGTTTACACTAGAGAGCCACAATTCAGTCGGCTCTCTGGCACTCTTAGTATTGGCCCTGAATTTTACTTTCACAGTGTACCAGTTAAATATGTGTCCAGTAGTATTTGTGTAAATCAGAAACCATGAGTCTTTCCTTCTGATGGCAATGGGATGTTCCTGTATACGCACTGTGAGTGTTGTTGAAGTTTGTCCCATGTATACAGCTGGCATGAATTGCATACTGTAAACTAAGTTTCTTGTCTCTGTGGTCAATTATATTTATATATATATATATATATACAGTATATATATATATATATATATAATATATTAGGGGGCTCTGCCCCCTGCTCGCTTTGCTTGCCAACCCTTGTACGGGCCCTACGCACAATCATTTCCCAGATTTGTGGCTTGCGACAAATTGTGCTGTGCTTTTTGATAAACACGAATATCAACTCTGTCTTTCATATCTACGTCTTTCGAAATTATTAAAGCTGACAATTCGTCACATATTGGTTTATTATATATGCAAGGGTGATCTTTCAGATTCATATAGAAATCCAAGAAAATGTCTTTGTCCATGTTTTTCAGATAAATTTTGTGTAAAGTGTGATACCGTTGGACATATGGATTTGTATCCATTATTGGCTGTAGAATTTCTAATACGTCTGACTGTTTAACTCTTTTGATTCTATGTTGAATCGTTTCTCCGTGATCATAGATATAAACCTGACCGAATTGTGGTTTCTTTGAAATTAAACTTGTAGTAGCTTTAATTGTTGTGGGACCACAGATTCTAATAGGGTATGGTCCTGAATCGTGTAAATCCATGTTTTGAGCATTGAATGATGCAAACACAAACAGATTATTGTAGATTCTGATATTTTGCCAGTAGTGTTTGTGGATTTGACTTTCACCAAATAACAAATCTTTTATTTCTCACAGATACGCCTCTTCATTAGGAAGAAACACTACTTTTCCCTGATGGCAACATGAATTAGACGATCTAAAAGTCTCCGACTTAAACTTTAAAGCTGAATAATATCTACATACTTCTGTCATATCACCTATGTCCATATATTCGATTTGTTTTCGTTGTTCCATTATTTCACCAAGTAATAATTTACGTTTGTTAGCACTAATGCGATCTTTACTATCAGTTTTTTGAGACTTTCAAATTTTAGCACTTTCATAATCTCTAACCTGCTCTGCATGTGTATCGCGCCAACGTTTTTTAACCTCTTTACGACATTCTACTTTGTCTTCTACTCTTTGTCTTTTATTTCCGCCCCCGCTTGGACCAGGAAAATGTAAAAATTTTCTAAGAGCTGAGAGCACATGAATTGTGTCTGACAAATGCATTCACACGAATGATGGGTGAGTGAACCATGGGCGTGGTTAAATCTCATGGCACAAAGGCTTGTCTCGCGGGACTTGAAATTACCTCTCTGAAAAAGTCCTGTCTCGTCCCAGGATTTTTTAATATATTTATATGTATATATACACACAGTGGATTCAAAAAAGCAGACACCTTCATTTTCTGCACATTTATTTATTAGCAATCTATTTGGTTATAGATTTAATTGTAAATGGATACATTTGCCATTTTGGTCAATCAATGACACTTAATGACTAGGTGAAAACATGTTTTTAAAAAGTTTTGCAAATGTATTAAGAATAATAAATTTATATATTTGCATTTCTTGTTGCATTTTAGCTTAATAATGTGTTGGCTGAAAGTACTCAATGTTAATGTGTCAGAGAGTTAGGAAGTACAGCATTGTTCAATATGGTCATCAGCTTTGTCTTCATTCTTTCCTTTTCTACTACCACCAGGGGTCGATAATGTGCCAAAATGTTCATAAAAGAAAACCTGACACATATTTACAGCAACTCTAACTGATGCGTACACAACATTTAGGAGAAACTGGGAAATGCAGACACTTCTGACCAAGCAGGAAAATCCAGCCAAACCAGCTACATAAATGACGACTCACACGCATAATAATACATATCACTGAGCCGTTATTATAATGTGCATTGATGTGACAAACATATTACACCACAAAAGTGCTAACAATAATATACAGACTGTATTTTAGTTCCCTTTTAAGAGGGCCAAGGCTGCGTATTTGCATTGAAGAACTTTTTGTTTTTTTTCGTCAGCTACTTGTTGTCACTTCTTAGGGAACTGGCCAACAGGTCAGGAGTATCTTAGCCAAGCTTCACTTCATCATGCAAAACACAATTTGTACCAGTGCCTGGTTTTTCTGATGCAACTGGAGCAATTTACTTCATGCATATCACAATATGGACATCTAGCGAGAATGAAGCTGCATTTGTTAATAAACAGTTACATTTCATTAATGCTCAAGTCATCAAAGATGTGACTGGCAAACATTGTGTCTCAGTGGCCTGGGTCAAGCAAAGATTCATTTATTCTGAGGCATAGCAGACATGAAAGTACTGTACTGTACTGTATGTGGTGGCTGGCTTGTTGGTAAAGTAACTGGATGAACCCTCAGGGTTTCATATAGCCTGCACTATTCATTGTAACAGCAATCACGTTACAGTAATCCCTCCTCCATCGCGGGGGTTGCGTTCCAGAGCCACCCGCGAAATAAGAAAATCCGCGAAGTAGAAACCATATGTTTATATGGTTATTTTTATATTGTCATGCTTGGGTCACAGATTTGCGCAGAAACACAGGAGGTTGTAGAGAGACAGAAACGTTATTCAAACACTGCAAACAAACATTTGTCTCTTTTTCAAAAGTTTAAACTGTGCTCCATGACAAGACAGAGATGACAGTTCTGTGTCACAATTAAAAGAATGCAAACATATCTTCCTTTTCAAAGGAGTGCGCGTCAGGAGAGAGAGAACAAAGCAAGCAGTCAAAAAAAAAATCAATAGGGCTGTTTAGCTTTTAAGTATGCGAAGCACCGCCGGTACAAAGCTGTTGAAGGCGGCAGCTCACACCCCCTCCGTCAGGAGCAGACAAAGAGAGAGAGAGCCAGAGAAAAACAAAGTCAAAAATCAATACGTGCCCTTTGAGCTTTTAAGTATGCGAAGCACCGTGCAGCATGTCCTTCAGGAAACAGCTGCACACAGAAAGTAGCAACGTCCCTATCGTCTAGGTGTGCGAACAGCCCCCCTGCTCACACCCCCCTACGTCAGCGCAAGAGAGAGAGAGAGAGAGAGAGAAAGTAAGTTGGGTAGCTTCTCAGCCATCTGCCAATAGCGTCCCTTGTATGAAATCAACTGGGCAAACCAACTGAGGAAGCATGTACCAGAAATTAAAAGACCCATTGTCCGCAGAAACCCGCGAAGCAGCGAAAAATCCGCGATATATATTTAAATATGCTTACATATAAAATCCGCGATGGAGTGAAGCCGCGAAAGGCAAAGCGCGATATAGCGAGGGATCACTGTATTATGATTGCTCCGACAATATTGGCTTACACCTCTCCTGGACCCCCACAGCCCAATAGAGAGGTACTATAATGCCACACATGATTTTGTGCTCAGTTGTGGTGCACAGTCAGATACTTTTGAATGCAGGTGGGAGGATCTCAATGCATCAGGAGGGAGGCTGCCCTACCAGCCAATCAGATTCTGCAGCATTGCAGCTGGCTTATGTATGAGGTCGATTAACATGCTTCATATATGGATGTTTCAGGGCTGTGTTTGGGGCACATTCATGTATGCATATTTACAAGGTGATTGTGATTAATAAATGGTAAATTACTTAGAAATGTGCTTACTCCAGGTTTTATAAATGTGATGTTTTGGCATATGCATTTTCCCATTTTTTGTTTTTTTTTTGCATATTTTCATGTTATAATCCATGCAAGGTTTTATAAATGAGGCCCCTGACAATTGCAGGCAGCCATGCCTAACCACACTTGATGTTTTATAGTTCTATAGTACAGGTATACTGAGAGACTGCCTGCCCTATGCTTTAATGCTGGCATTGTTTCAATGCCAGCATTGATATACTATGCACCATGACTCCATTTAGCATTTGTTTTTTGTTCCTTTCTTTGCAGCAAGTACTGCTGGGAATGGCCACAGCCTTCACCCTCTTGAATTGGATTAATGCTTGAAGAGTCTCGTAACTTGCGGCCTGTAAATATTCAGTCCCCTTGGTTTCCTCTCCAACGTGTAATGGTCCAATTTGTAGCAAAGTTTGAAAATTAAGAAAAAGATAAAGCACCACTTAATCAAAGTTCATAGCCCTCTTTAAAAAAAACATTGACTTAAGATTTTTAAAATCCCTTGAGAAATTTTCCACAGCTGAGATTCAATCATGAGATTGTCCAAAATACTATTGAGGTCAGATTAGCATTATGTGTGATGGACCATTTATATTAGTGAAATGAGAATGATGCCTGTCAAAGTTATTTGTGTGATCCTTGTAGATGGGTGAAAGGACATGCAAGGACTTCACGGAAGCACTGGGGTGCCAGCCAGGCTGCATCTTTTAATCCAAGTTTGATTATTATTAAAGAAAACAGGTCCTCAATGACGCAAAAATAGTGCACAAAATGGACATAAAATAAAAGCCTTCTCCCAGCTCAGTAGAACGGGTCTTGACTATGTGTAGTTAGGGTCTAGATTGAGACATCTCTGTTTGGGCCATACGGGTTTATAGAGATCCAATTGGAAGGGGCTGAGTCAGTTGCCCTCACTGGGCATCTTCTTGTAACTGTGGATGAAAGGTTGGGAGCATGCACTGATACGTTGCTGCAACCACCACATGACGAACCACCTCAGGATCCCAAACTAGGACATGAGTGCAGCTGTCCAACGGGTGACACCTCAGCACCACACTGGTTTGAATGGAGTGGAAGAGTGTGAGGCTTTTTTACAGTGGCTGGAGTGCCAGTCCTGCTACCAACCCCCAAGTTTTTCCTGGCAGGTGGAGGACCTGCTTGCAGAGCAGGTTGCAAGATAACGTCATACCCTGGATGGAGCAGTGGGTGAAAAAAGAGATGATATTGCTAGCAACAGTGCCCCCTCTCGCCCTGGAGTGGTATCGCTTACCTCATATGAGCCTGGAAGGTGATCCTCTGATGTGCATGCATGACATCCTAGGAAAGCTCAGTCCTTAATTTACATGTCCCTCTATATACATCTACTATTTTTTATTTACTATTTATTTATTTCTTAATTTTTATTTATTTACTATTCACATTTACTTATTTGACTGATGCCTTTAACCAAGGTAACATACAACATTTAAGATACCATTGGTTACAATTCTTTTGTTTTTCCATTTGGAGCACAGGCAGGTGAAGTGATTTCCTCATGGTCACACAATGCCAGTAACAGGACTTGAACTCACAGCCTCAGGATTTGAAATTCAAAGCCTTAACCACTATGCCATTAGAAGTTGCTGTGTTTATCAGGTAGTGCTAAATTTATTATGTAGTAGTTGACCTTTCAGACATTTCCATAGGTGTGGAAATTGCTTATGCGCTGTTCTCCAGTGAGGATATCACTGAGGGCTTACTGACATGGCCAGGGATATCTTGGCCAGGGAATTGTGACTGATGTAGAGGTACAGTCCTAGGCCCTTTTAAGCCTCAGTGCAGATGTTAAAAGTAGTATGGATTCTTTCTGCAGGAAAAGTATTCTCATCTACATAATGGAAGTCCATTACTATCATCTTAGTTATTTTTGTCTTTGCTGTAAGATGACATAGCTTGAGACCTACCATTAATCTCAATGACACAGGAAGATTTTTAAGAGATGAGAAGCAGAACAATAAGGAGAAAAATAGTTAAAACAAATGAGACCCCATTCTAATTGTGATCTGTTATTATACCATTTCAAAAGATGGTTGCAACCATATAAACATACAATACTTCAGTATAGACAATAGAGTACTAGATAGTGATGGTAAAGCACAAGCTAAGTTCTCACATTTAGGAAAGCTGCTCTTCTCTGCATATGTTGTAGTTTTGATTTTGGCTCAAAAAGAAAATTCTGTTATGGTCCATTGCAAATAAAAGGCCTACAGAGATAAGAGAAATGTTGAACTAATTCCATTCAGATTAATCTCAAAACAGAAATAAAAGTTAAACTGGACATGGATTGTTGCAAGCAGATCTTGACTTCCGTCAGTTGTTTTCATTGGCTTTGAAAATCTTGCTGTCATATTAAATATTTAAATCAATTTTCATTTTTAGCCTTCTCCAACTGTATTTGAGGAAGAATCCATAATAGCAGGGCTTACTCTTGAAGAGATTAGACCAATTTGGAAAAACATGTTGCAGGAATTCAAAATCAAGCCAAAAAAACACAAATTATGTCATAAAACGGGACCAAAACATCCATGACAGAAGCATTTTAAGTATTTAAGAAGAGCAAACAGCAGAGCTAGCCTAAGTCAACTGGTAAAGTTGAATCTTGAGGAAAAAAATAGTTTATGGCACATCATAATGGAATTAGATCTAGTTAAATTAGCAGTAACTTAACTTTTAAATTATGCCTAAATGTCTGTATTATTATATTTGGTGTATGCTTTTTGGTTCATATTTGTAGATGGTAACTTTTTCAGCATGACCTGTGGATGCTGTCCAACAGACTTTAGTAAAACCTGTAAAAGTTACAAATACTGTACACTTAATTTCATTCATCAAGCATCACATTAAATTGTTTGGATTTTGACAAGCTATACAATGTTATTATATATTGCTCTTGTTGTCAATATGTGGACGCTTGAGGGAGCAGTTGCCCCGTGAAACCCAACAGACCGATGCCGACACAGGTTTAAAAGCACTAAGAAGTAATTTAATTTTCTTCTCCAAAGTGACCCCAAAGCACCTCCACCACCATAAACAATAAATCAATAATTAATAAATCACAATAATACAATCCTCCTCTCCCAGCAGCTCCGTCACACACCCTCCCAACTCCGGCTCCACTTGCTGGGTCTCCCATAGTCCTTTATATAGTCCTTGACCTGGAAGTACTCCTGTCCTTCTGTCCATGTGATTTAATAGCACTTCCGGGTCAGATGAAGACTTACATTTTTCTTCAGCCCGGAAGTACTTCTGTTCTTCCGTCCCCGTGACTTGGGAGTACTTCTGGGCTATAGGGAAAATAAAAATCCCCGCGTCTCCCTGCAGTGTCACACGGCAGCACCCAGCAGGGCTGTGAAGCCGAACTGCATCTCCCATGGTGCCCTGCGGGAATCCTGGGCACCTCTATGCTGCAGGGGAGACGCCATCTAGCATCCTGGGTGTGTCGGCCGGGATGAGCTGCCGGCCGTCTATCACATTGTCTAAAAAAGTGACTTTAACAGAGGCTAGCTGACAGGTGAAAAAGAACTGGTGATTTTCAAGATTATGTGTAGAAAAACAGCATCAAGTCTGAGAAGAAAGGTCTCTTCTGACAGCCAAAATATAGCAGTTGAGCAGAAATAAATTATTGTAATCTGCAAAGAGCTACATTATAATATATAAAATAAAGAAAACCAACAAACTATATAAGTCCATAAAAACAGAAATTGTTTGTTAAATAACATTTCTCTACCAGCATACTGGAAATGACATCTAATTCTACATATGATGCTTGTGCAGCTGAAAATATTTAAATTGCATAGGAAGTAATTCAAATTAATTGGACAAAGACTGTGAAGAGTACACTTAAACAGAATTCACTGTAGAATAAATTGATTATTTATAGCAACATACTAAGACTGCCATAGATTAAGCAACATTCCCAAAATAACATTTTCATAACACACAACAGAATATAACCATCCAGTCTGATTATGATTCTTTTGAAGGCTTGATTACTATTAACAAAGAAGGTATGGCAAACTGATAGATAGATAGATAGATAGATAGATAGATAGATAGATAGATAGATAGATAGATAGATAGATAGATAGATAGATAGATAGATAGATAGATAGATAGATAGATAGATAGATAGATAGATACCATAACTTAGCTTGCACGTTATATAAGATTATTGTTTCAGTGTGCCTCTCTTGAAGAGATTTTACTGTCCCAGCATACCACAGTGTAGAAAATCACACTGGCTATCACATAATTATAGAATGTGTTAAGGGTGCCATTTCCCACAATAAAAGAAACACAGTTCCTATGTTTATGGAGACCAGTCCAACATGTCATTGATGTGACTTCCCAAGTACTTGTAGTAGCTCAACACCTGTACATCCAGTCCTTGCCTAGTGACCTGACATTGTGACTTTTATGTGCCAAAGGTGAATAACCAGTTCCCTGGTTTTGCTGATTTTAAGTTGCTGACGATTCCTTCTGCACCAAAACCCAAAGTTTTCCACCTGACTCCTACACTCTGTCTCATTCTTCTTATTGATACACCCCATAGGTGCAGAATCATCTGAGAATTTTTGCAAGTGACATGACCTGGTGTTATATTATTATTTATAGTCTGAGGTGTACAGAGTTAAGAGAAAAGAAGGCAGGACTGTTCTTGTGGTGCTCCAGTGTTGCTTTTATCCATATCAGAGACACAGCCCTTGAGCCTCACAAACTGAGGTCTGCCCGACAGAAGGAGTAGAACCATGACAAGGATTTGTGTGTGTGTCAGAGAGTAAGTGAGAGAGTGAGAAAGAGAGAAAGATTGTGTGTGGTGGGGTGTGTGAGACAGTGAGAGAGATTGGCAAGCACTTAAAAAGCAGCACTTGCGAGGCCTGCTCCACTGCTTAAATTCATGGCCATAGCAAATCTCAGGAAGGACCCTAGTTTGGATCAGTTGACTGAGTTGGGAAAACTGAGTACAGATGAGGTTACATATGTTCCCAAGTGAACAGGGTGAGATGAACCAGTGGTGACAATGTCCAGCTAGTGGTTGTGGCAGACAAAAGATTATTGGAATTGCATGGAAGAAGTCATTGAAGATTGGAGCAAAGCTAGTGAAGCTGGAGGGAGGCTGAGATAGTCGAAAAAATAATATCTCAACATCAGATACTCCACACTAAAAGCAGAAAAGCAAATAAATATTCATAAATTTCAGTCTTTTATTCAGTGGGTGAAGTATAAAGTTGTATTATAAAAGATGTGTAACGGTGACTGCTCCAAAACAGAGATAAGTGCAAGTTCTTGCACACTGTACATTGTGGCACAAAAAATAAATCAATATGTAGCTTTAAAGTGAAAAGTTCAGGTTGCACATGTGTCTAAGATCCTAACCTAGCAAACTAAAATTAGGCCAGTGGCTCAATGCACAAAGTAAATTTCACATGCCCCATAAAGAAATATTTTTATGGATGAGAAATTGAATTGAGAATATCATGAAAAATTGTAAAAAATGAAGTCAAGATTTTCATAAACATTTTAACAATATTTAAAATTACTGAGGGTAGTTTACAAGTTGTTTAAGTTTTGCAAAACAGCACCATCTGCCTGATGGATGGGGAGAAGAACCAAACCTCCCCTTAACGTAGAGACATTACTGCATCACACACTCTACCATTCAACACACATATCTAGCAAAAAGTTGTGATGAACTATTAGTGTTATCCAAAAGCAACACGTGAGGACTGATAGCTATGCAAGAAGAAATCTTTTTTTATTTCTGACACCTTGAGGATTTCACACTTGACTACAGTTCTATTCAGGCAAGACTATTATGTTTTAAAATAATGCACCAAAGCTGTGCTGCTTTGAAATTTTCCTTCACCTCCATTTGTAACATTTTCAGAACTTCTGGAGTTCTTAACGGGGTGAACAGAGTCTGCTGCTTGGTTACAGTAAATTAGTATTATTATTATGGTAAAACAAACATTTGTGGAAATGTTTCAGGAAATTTTCACTTTTTCATTAGCTTGGAAGCAGACATTGTCAGAGAACACATCATAGTAACACATAATAAGTTTTAATGTGAAAGTGGGGGGCATAATTTGATTCATTACTATGCTTTGGACTGTATCAACTGCAGTCATCTCTTGGTCCATCCTGGGAGCTTCAACAAGTTACTTGATACTCATAGTTCTTCAAAACCGATTCAGCAAAGCAGGAGTCCTTTTGCAGCATTGTAAATTCTTAATCCCCCAGTGTTACAATTTTTTGAGTTCTGACAGACTAACTGACCTCATCATTATTAATGGGTATCTGAACTATATTTATGAAAGATTATGACAAACTGCATAAAAACAACACATGCCTGCCTGCAAAGGAGGTATTACTTTATCCATATTCGTTTTAGGATCTCAAGAAATAAGTATGGCAAAACCTGTAATGCGGTTGGATAATGGATGGATGGATGACGCCTGTAATGCTCCAGTTCAAAATATTATTATTGTATTAGGAAAACCTGAACAATGTTGAATTAATGGGAAAACAAAATCCTGTTATAACACAAAACAAACAAGGAAGTGCTTCTAAAAAATATATATTTGTAAATAGCCATAGTGATGGAATGGCAGTGTGAGACATCCTGAAAATCAAGGAGACTGACAGAAACAAAATGACAAGGAAAAAACAAAGAAATAATGTGAAAAAAGATGCTCCTACAGTTGGTGAATTTCATAAACTGCCATAGTCTTTTATCCTATCCTTAATTGAATGGTTTATGCCTATATATTGCTCTTTTGGTTTTTTAATTAAGCAATTGTTAATTGTATTTAGAGTTGCAGCCATGTGTGTACACAGTATAGTAACTCAGCTCTGTCCGTTTGTAATACCATCACACACCACCATCATTTTTTTAATTTTTTGAGTCTCATATTTAATTATAAACCTATCATTTGTTTCCACATTGCAGTTTTTATATCTGTTCTTCCTGCTGAGCATGCAATAATTTGCTATATATCTCTTTTTGTGTTTTTAAACACTGTTAGCAGTTCCATGAGACATTTTAAATGAGTGAACAAATTTGTGTTTGATTAATTAAAAGACACTACAGTATAGAGTGACCAAATTATGTCCCAAAGGTGATTGCTACTCGTAAATCAAACACGAACATCAGACATTACCATCTGGGTGGAGTTTACATGTTGTCCATGAGTCCTATCGCATGTTTCTAAATTGACACAGTATGTGTGAGCAGAGGTGAATGATTTAGTGTGGTCTGATCTGAACCAGTGTCTCATTTAGTGATGTACACATCATAAAAGTTTACTGATCTCAAGGTTTTTTAATTCTCTTGAAAGAGCATTTGTTTTATTAATAGTTGTCACACATGCTAAAGTCACTATGCCCCACACACTCACCTCGTAGATGGCGTCTTAACCTGCTTCTATTAGGAGATGAGAACTGTACAGAATTTATATCCAAACAAATCAGTTTCTTCCTAGAGACAAATACATCCTCAGAGGTTTCTGCAGGAATACTCTGGGAAACTCTAAAGGCCTTCTTAAGAGGACAGATTATTTCATATTTTTCCCACAGGAATAAATTAGAAACCAAGAAAGTATCAGAACTAAAAAGCGAAATTACTAGAATAAATGAAGAACATGCCAGGCTTCCAAGCGAGCCTCTACATAGGAAAAGGCAGGCTCTGCATTCAGAACTCAACCTCTTGACAACTAAAGAAACTGAACAACTAATTTATAAGTCCAGACATCATTACTATGAACACGGAGAGAAAGCTAATAAGCTTTTAACCCAACAAATCCACAAGCAAGAAGTTTGCAATGCAATCCCAGTAATCACCAACACGAACGGAGACAAAATCATTGACCATAAAAATATAATGCACACATTTAGAGACTTCTATAAATCCTTATATTCTACTGAGTTTAAAGAAGACAACACACAATCTAATGCATTTCTGGATACATTACAGTTACCACAAATAAATACTTTTAGTGCGGAGGAACTGGATAAACCTCTGGTGCTATCAGAATTACTAGATGCTATAAAGTTACTTCAAGGCGGGAAAGCAGCAGGCCCTGATGGCTACCCAGCAGAATTTTATAAGAAATTCTCCGCTCAGCTAGCTCCCCTCCTATTAGCAACATTTACAGAAGCTAGAGACAATCAAATTCTACCTCAAACTTTTCGCCAAGCATTAATCACTGTCTTTCCTAAACAAAATAAGGACTTATTACAATATGCATCATACAGACCAATTTCACTTCTGAATAATGATGTTAAGATACTCTCAAAAATCATAGCTAGAAGGATAGAGAAAGTGCTCCCTTCGGTAATATCACAAGATCAAACTGGATTTATCAAGGGTTGACACTTATCCTCCAATCTTCGACGCCTGTTTAATGCAATATACTCACCAACAAAGTCAAACACCCCAGAAATATTATTATCATTGGATGCAGAAAAAGCATTTGACATGATTGAATGGAAATACCTTTTCACTGCATTAGAGAAATTTGGGTTTGGACCGAACATTTGTGCATGAATCAAACTACTGTATACCAATCCAGAAGCTTTAGTTTGTATTAACAACATTTGTTCAGACTACTTTAAAGTAGAATGTGGTACCAGACAAGGATGCCCCTTGTCACCACTACTATTTGCAATCACCATTGAACCACTGGCAGTTCACTGTCAAAATGGGATTATCAGAGAAGGACTGGAACAGAAAATTTCTCTATATGCAGATGATATGGTACTGTATATATCAGACCCACAAAATTCTGTGCCTGCAGTCTTAATAGCACTTACAGAATTTCAAAAGATCTCTGGTCTCAGAATTAATCTGAATAAAAGTGTACTCTTTCCAGTGAATTCTCAAGCATATAATATATGATTAGACACCCTACCTTTTGTCATTGCAGATCAGTTTAAATACCTAGGGGTAAACATCACAAGTAAACACAAAGCTCTTTATCAACAAAATTTCGCCGTCTGTATGGAAAAAATTAAGCAAGACTTGCATAAATGGTCAACCCTTCATCTCATTCTATCTGGAAGAATTAACGTTGTTAAGATGAATATTCTTCCTAAGTTTCTTTTTTTATTTCAAAACATTCCAATATACATCAATAAATCATTTTTAAGCAATTCGATTCAACAATAATCTCATTTATTTGGAACTCAAAACATCCACTTATCCAAAGAGCGACCCTACAAAGACCTAAGGCAGAAGGTGGCATGGCTCTACCTAACATTCAGTTTTATTACTGGGCAGCAAACATACAAGCTATAAAAACCTGGACACAAATAGGTGAACATACACAGGCCTAGTCCGCAACAGAAGTAAAATCCTGCAGTACTTCTTTATATTCCCTGCTTTATGCCCCAATACTGTAAATGCAAGGTATCAGCAATATACTAATAACCCAATTGTGCTTCACTCACTCAGAACCAATGTAGAAAGCATTTTAAGATGGTGAAGCTTTTATCTGTAGCACCTCTGCAAGAGAACCACCTCTTTCAACCCTCGTAAACATATGCAGTTTTTAATATCTGGAAAAAATTTGGGATGAAATTGCTCAGAGATCTTTATATAGACAACATCTTTGCACCCTACGAACAATTACATTCCAAATTTAACTTTCCAGCTACACATTTCTTTCACTATCTTCAAATTATGAACTTTGTTAAACAGAACCTGCCCGATTTTCCTCATCTTGCACTCTCGTCCATGCTGGAAAATATATTGCTCAATTTCAAGGACTTAGACACCATCTCTGCAATATATAAAATTATTTTACAGTCCCTCCCTTTCAAAGATCCAAGAGGACAATGGGAAAAAGATCTCTTAATCAATATATCAGAAAGGGAGTGGAAAGTAGCAATGCAGAGACTTCACTCGAGCTCCATATGCGCAAAGCATACAATTATTCAACTCAAAATTAAATATCGAGCACATCCGTCTTGCCTAAAGCTGTCCAAATTGTTTCCAGGGCAAGATCCAACCTTGGAACACTGCTATCAAGTTCCAGCCTCACTGGGTCACATGTTTTTGGGCCTGTGCCAAATTAGCAACATTTTGGACCAAAATTTTTAACTGCCTTTCAGACAGCCTTGGGGTCACAATCCCTCCTAACCCATTAACAGTTGTGTTTGGTGTTCTTCCAGATGGGCTTAAAGTGGAGAAGGACAAACAAACTGTGATTGCATTCACTACACTTTTGGCACGCAGACTTATTTTGCTAAACTGGAAGAATCCTACCTCTCCTGTTTTAAGTTAGTGGGTAACCGATGTTTTATACTATTTGAAATTGGAAAAATCAAATATTCAGTTAGAGGATCTGTACAGAATTTTTTTAAAACCTGGCAGGATATAATCAATAAAATTTTAGAGTAAGCTCTTAAAACACAGAGGAAGCAATTATCTCCGCATTTCTTTTTCTTCTCCATTCATCTCTACTAACCTATTAAACTCATCAATTTAGGTATGTTTACAAGCCTTAAGTGTTACCCCATTGGCCATGCTCTCTCTCTCTCAGGGGTGGGGGTCGACTTGTTTTTCAATCCTATTTTTTGTAAAAATTGATCGATTTGTATGAATGATTGCAATAAAATTATTATAAAAAAAAAAAATAGTTGTCACACATGCGTACATGGGAGGCAGTCTAAGGGCATAACTGGGAGTAAGATGCAGAGCCAGAGGTTGATAAACAGTACTAATGCCTTTTCTTCGTCTTCCACAGACCACCAGAAGAAAAACCCAGCTAAGACTCCACCTACTTACACTGCTACATCACACCCTCCTGGAGACCTCATTTCCAGCCCTTCCATTTCTTCACTTATAAAAACCGGAGCCTTCACTCTCCTAGTCAGTCTATGTTTTGAATCAGTATCAAATTATATTATTATTATTATTATTATTATTACACAGCTCCACAAGCTCAGGGTTGATTGCTGACCAAGTCTGTGTCAGCATGGAGTTTGTATGTTCTTCCCATGTCTGTGAGGACTGAGTGTGCATAACTTCAGATATTGTTTCATAGCTGGATATTAGAAGTGTGTCATTAAGCACTTTCAACTGCCAAAATCTGTTTATTCCTATATGAGTTGTGAAATGAAATCCTCTCAGTTTAGGTTCACAGGTTTTGTGTGTTGTTTATTAAGTGAAAGATCTGAGATGTTGCTGTAACAGATGTTCAGTATTTAATGTAAATGGTATGCTTGTTGAAATACAGTATATAAATGCAAAAATGTTCATCTCTACTTCTACTATTATTGTTATTAACTCAGTTCAAGTAGTGACTTCAACAGTGTTTCAAAAAATAAATTCCCTGGAAAAAAATACATTTTTAAAGTTTCAAAATGGGTTGATGATGTACAGGTCCATGTACTTTTTGGTATTTGAAATTTCATTTTAGAAGCAAAAACTAAAAAACGAAAATGAAAGGATTCTCAAAATCAAAAAAGAAAGTGTTTTTGAAATCAGTTATCCATTTGCTTAAACTTGATTCAGTTTAAGGTAACAAATGACATCAGAGCACATTTGTTATTTGATTCTTGCATTTTTTATTATATTGGGAGCCTTGAACTGTCACATTATCAGGACAAAAAGTAAAGTTCTGTCACGGACAGTAAACTTAAGTTAAAGTTAACAGGCACAACATGAATGATATACAATTTGATAACTTTATAGAAAACTGTATTTTATCTTGCAAGACTGGGTCTGTTGAGTAATACAAAACTAATAAAATGTAATATTAGAAAATGATGAAAAACTAAATCAAAACCTAAATAAAAATCAAACTAAAAATATCTTAAAACTAGAAAACACTGCTGTAAACCACAATGCTGCTGGTTCAGTGTTTGACTAATCTGGTGACACTGAACAAGTTCATCAAACCTGCTTATGCTGTAGAAAGTAATTTTGGATTAAGGTGTCTTATGCCGAATATACAATAATAATATTAGCTTGGATGACAGACAATATTCATGTAGAAAAAATATTTACATTTACAGAATATACAGTCATTCTTTTTGCACCAGTTTGGCCCAAAGCCAATCCATTTCTATTATGCCAAACTTTAAGCTGCTGTTTTAGTGGTATCATTTACACGGACATTGCAAGAATGTACTGTAGCTCTGATTTTCATGTATTTTTGAAATAAAACAGAGAAATATACTACCTTGAGTTGCACTCCCTACAGTTTTAAAGTTGAATCATTTAGTACTTTCGCTTCACAGGTGTTTCTAATGTATTGTTTAAAACATGCCTAAGTCCAATATGGCAGTTTAAAAATATGTCTGGGTAGTTGTATGGACTAGAATAGTTTACTGGCTCTGACTAATTGGACTTCATTGTCCGTCTACATAATGGAACTGAAATAAATGATGTACTCTGTTGTGACGGGCAGCTGTAGGACTTCAGCACTGTGATAAAAAACATTCCTTTTCAGCCTAGTCTGATGTTGTCGGATTGACATAGTGTATGGACATAAAACGATGAAGTCAAACTCAGAGACACCAAGGTCTGGAAGTGATTTCACAGGATTGTGATGAAGATGGATCGATTCCAGTGCTATAGAGTCAACATGGTTGTACACTGGCTACACCACAATGCTCATTACAGTGGTCTGGATCCATGTTTGATGAAGTAATTTCCCCAGGGTTTAGCACTTATAAAGCATAATGTGCCCTGTTTGGATTCTGTATGAATCCTGTCGTCCTCTTCGCTTCTCTCCAGCTTCCCATCTAAATTGGCTTTTATCAGTTACACATGGATTATCCTGCTAATTTAAACGTTTTCAAAGAGTACCATATGTTTTCTGGCACAATGTGCCCAAACAATCGGATACATGAAATGAGATTCATTTTTTTTGGCACATACAGTGGAATTAATAACAAATGATACAACACTCAGCACAGGCATCTCCAAATACTAGTGGGCACAGGGAGGCAAGATGGGGGAAGTGGAGGGTATTCAGTCCAAAATCGTGTCACTCACATATTTTAAACCATATTCTAGTCATCTGATCCACCCACAGGATATTTGAGATGGGCATTTTGTGTTTTAAGGGAGTTTTTTTTTTCAAACTTTTTATGTGCTGATGCATTTTGTCAACAAAGATTTAGATTTATGTAGTATTGAAGTGAAAGTGGGCATCTCCAAAAAGCTTTAAAATGAATATTTTTTTAGTTGATGCCAGACGTATACTTCTTAAGTGATTCAGCTCTCTTATTATTGGGAGTTAACATTTTTTAGCCTTAACATTTTCTTATATTTTTTAACAATACCAGTCAAGATCTGTGATAATAAAGTATTTGTACGTATATCACCATCATCATTTTCACTCCGATCCTGACAAGGGTTGCAGTAGCTGGGCTGCCCAGGCCACTTTATCCTCAGTAATATTTTTTCTGGTATGTTTTTGAAAATACCTTGACGTTCCCAGGATGATCTACAGATATAACTCTCCAAGTTCTTTTTCTACATTCAGACAGTATAAAGAAGCGAGTAGCTTCTTTAGTGTTATGTTTATCCTTTGAGAAATTAGTAAAAGCTTTGAATTTGTTTCCAACAACAAAAAACACTGTTATGTGTAATAGAAACTGTCAACATAATCACAGTAAGAAAGGTAGGTTTAGTGTCCACTTCTGTACTGATGCAGGTTTAGTATACATGCTCTGTGTAAAAAGTTTTAAAACAGCCACCACCACACGTAGGCCCTGTTCAAGCAGCTATCGAAAGATTTTTCTATACTAATATTTCTGATACTTGTGCATGGGACTGCAGATTGTCAGGGCCTGACTTGCATGATCAGCACCACCTATTGTGTTATTGTAGCCTACCACAGTGCCGGGCTTAATGACTTTCACATTTCCCCAGACACAAACACTGACCCAGAGCTAAACCAGTGATATACAAATGCAAATCAATATAGTTCATATGCAGACCAGTAGTAAACATATATAAACCAACACCGTGTGCAAGCCGATATTATACGGACATGAACCAATATAATTCATATGAATGAAACCAGAATTGTATGCACGCAAACCAATAAAGTATGCATGCAAACTGATAGTAAATATTCATAAACAGATAATATCAACATATAAAACTATAGAATACACACAAAAACATATAATTTATGAACCGTTTGGCCCCTTGTACTCTCTGCATACTTTTGATGATCACCCGATATACATCTCACACTTTGTACAGCTTTGGTGATGGTATTTAGCTTCATCATAGTCATCATAATTAGTGAAATGCGGGTGTTTCTTGACAAACAACACTTACTCATAATTTTGCTAAAAATGCATTTCAGAAATTACCAGTTTGTGGGCCAGTACCATCTCTGGACAGGTGTACCCAATATGCTCTGCAATATCAGGAGACTGAAAAACACCTACATTTTGTCTGGAGTGACAGGCTGTCAGTGACAATGACCAACAAATGAGTTACAGTGACTTTTTTGACACTGCTCAGCTTAGTGGCTCATTTCAATAACTATTTTCTTTACCAGACTATCATCAAAAAATTGTAAATAGTCCAGATAATAATGAACATATAGACTGGTGGAAACCTGTTAATTTGCATTGAGAAGAAGCAGGATTGTCAGCAGCATTATGAAGGCGACACCAAAACTGAACATCATTGAAACCTGGCAGGTTAGAAAATACTGAACAGGTGTCAATTTCACTGTCCGTGTCAACATCTGATGACTAATTCACATCGTCATTACTATCGAGCAGTTGGTTCAGTTCCAGTTTGTTCTAAAATTGGCTTTATAGCCAATGTTATTTTGATTTTGGTTAAAGGCTTGTAGAAGAAGAATGTTCTCCTCAGCACCATGTATTTTGTGTGTTTAGTAAATTAGAATTTTTATAATAACTATTTTGTAACTTGCCAGTGAGAGAAGCTTGGCTTATGAACTAACAAAAATATGTTATTCCATGGTTCAGGAGAAATAGTGTCCACATGAATAAAATCTAAGCTGTTTCTTGTTTTTTTTTCCTCTCTCAGAATGAATGTTTCAGGGACAAGGTCACGAGGCTGCAGAAAGTACATGTAGTTTATGCAAAGGCGTCTCTCCTGTGCTTAGCTTTGAGAACACAGATAATGCTTAGCTCAACAGACATATTGTTTAACTTTACTGTTTTGATAAGGATGTTCTTTCTGTCTTATTAATCATGAAATGCTGAATTATAAAAACCCCTCCTAATTTTTTCTCGGTGTTCAAATTGAGCTTTGCAGCAATAAGTTATGCTCTTTTGAATCTCTACTTACTGTGACTCCGAATGAATAAAAAAGAGAATTGAGAAATATTATCTGCCTGTTGTCAGTGTGCCTTTTTCGTCCACAGGCTCCACCCCACTCATGAATATTGATGAGTTACCATAGCATTACCATAAAGAGGCAGAAAGCAAAGAAATATTCATGATTTTTTTGCAGCATGATGTTATTTCATCCATGTTATCCTGTATCTCAGCCAGAGTTCCTTCCCAGGGATGGAGTCTAAAGTCATTTTTTATGTCCTATTTCTTCTATATTTTGCTATTTATTTATATTAATGTTACTTTTGTTAATTACATTCTGTATCTTCTTTACCTGGTCTATGTTTCATTTGTTTTCTGGGTGGGGCCACCTGCCAATGACTACTAGGAACTGCTCTCTGCCCTATTAATCTAGAAGGTCTCCCCAGTTCCTTGTGGTTCATTTCGAATGTGCTCAGGAGTGGCGAGTTCTTGTGATTTTTATAAATTCAATGTGCATTGTGATTTTTGGAATTCTACTCTGTGTTTTAATCTTGCTATTGGAATCGGTATTGGAACTTGTTTGATTTGGATTGCCTTCTTGTTACAGGCAATTCCATTTTGCCTATGCACTCCACATAGCTTCATTGTTATTGAAGATCATTTTTTGCAAAAAATAAATATTTTATTTTTTAGAGATACTATAATGCTCTTTTGCATCTAGTCATGGTTTTTGATGGGATTTTTGGAAGTCCTTTTGGTACCTATGTACTTTGGGACTCCTAGTTCACGACAATCCATTAGATGACAGCAGAATACTTCCCTGAGAGTTACTTGGGCTTAACACTGTGAAGTGGATCACTACATGCCAGCCGAAGTCATGCTCAATGTTATTTTCGAAAAACTCAACAAATATGTTTGTTAAATTGAATTTCCAGTTCTTGTCAAAATTGTTCAGATGTTCATAAATGTCCTCCCATGCTGCTGTGCACCTTACTCTGTAATGAAGAGGGAGTCCAACAACCCTGTGGAAGAATCTCATTTCAGCTGTTTATACTTGCAGTCTCATTTTTTCGTCACTACCCAGAGCTTGGGACTATAGCTAAAGTTTACAGACTAAGTAGTAGTGTGGGTTGTTGGCAAAGACGTGAGCATCAAAACAATGGTCAACTTGTTTTTTGGAAAAAAAATAAAGACTTGTCTTGTGAAGATGATCTAAAGGCAGAAGTTCAACAGGCCATCCAGGTGATCTGATAATTACAAAACACAAAGAAGGGGCAGTTTATTCTGCAATGGAATGCAAGCTGTGCATGAGGCAAGTGTTAAACAAACTAAAAGGTTAACAGAATTGGACTGCAATAAATGATAGGTACTTGGAATTTTTTGTATTTTTTAGCACGAATGTTGATACTGCACTGATTAGTATTTTGGTGGTCTGACATACAATAATTTACCTGCTTACTCACAGGAACTCAGCTTCATCAGGGATCCATACTAAGTATTTGTAGGAAGCTGAAAAAAATAAATACAGCAATGAGAACTGCGTATTATCTCATGTGGCCATGCACTGCATTGTAAATTAAATTTAATTTACCTGGAGAACATGCATGTCAAACTGCTCATTTTCTGAACCCTAGAACAGGCAACCCTTCTTAAAAATGTAACTGTACCAGTTATACTCCATTAACAACTAATATTGTTTGATCTTAGAAGTCAAGAAAGTCCGGGTTTGGTCTGCACTTTAATGCGAAGCTTCAGTGAAAAGATGAGTTAGATGTCGAAAGTGATGTTTGTCGGTGTATATGGGGGACTATTTCATAAATCCAGCAATCAATTTTCTTAGAATACATTCTCTATGATAGAACTCCAGGAAGCTTCAGCTTATCTGTGAAACATCAAGCACAAGAGATGAACTGGTAAGCTAGATAAATTATCAGACAATCACAATATAAATGGTCCACCACACTTACACCTACTCAGTTTAGAATCATCAAATAAAATACCCCAAGGACCTTTGAGTTGTGACAGGCTGGTAGAAGTTGAAAAGTAAACCAACACAGACACAAGGAAAAAACATGGAAGGACAGTAAACAGGCTGGAAATCAAACATCTGTACCTGTCTTTTCTCCTTTGAGAAGAAAAGCTGTAAGGACTTGTGTTGGAGTGAGGCAGAAAAAGATGAATTAGTGTATTCATACACTATTGACTCAAAGATATAGCAAGAAATCTGTTAGCATCAGTTAATATGCATTTTACTGAATGTATAAAAATTAATGTAAAGCACTGCAGTCTAAATACAGTTCTGAAGCCAAAATAGACTCGACGTCTAATAAGTATTGTGCAGTTCCTAAGTGGTCCATGAGATGGTGCTAAAGACAAAATGACTCTGAATTGAAAGAAAGTGCTTCAGTTTAGTGCTGAGTATTCTTTTCAAACTGATGAGTGAAATGATTGCTAATTATTACACACACAGAGTGCAATTTATTAATTGCTATAGTGACATTTACACTATATTAAGCTAACAAACTACAATTTCTTGCTAATTTTCAATGCAATAGCTCAATTATATTTCACATTGTGTGACTGACCCCCTTTTGGAATGGCAGAAGTCTTAAACATATAAACACTGACACATGGTTGGCACTACAGGGCCAGGCACATTTAAACCACATAATGAAAATTTTTATGATAAAAAATAACAGAATGAAAATTACTAGTGAAAAGTGTAATACACTGTGATTTGGGGTGACACGATTGAAACGTGCCAACAAATACACACATTGACAAAATTGCTCACATTCAAGGCATTACATTAAAGTTTCTGCCAAGTATTCACAATTCATGATTGTCAGAAACTATACAAAACTGTCTTTCCAGCGATTCAGCTAATGGGTTGCATTTTCCATCATGGACAGTCACTGTGGAGATTAAAAAAAGAGGAATTTCATTTAGTGGATATTTACAAAAAAGTTTCACCTGCATGTTAAAATATTACTACTTTTACATTTTGTGCCTTATGATGATGCGCTTGATGCTTTTGAAGAATCTGTATACTCCAGAACCAGTGGTGTCCTAGTAATGTCCAGCTTCTTCATGTCCTGTGATATATGGACAGTGTTCTGCTAAGGATATAGCACAGAGGAAAATATGTTTTACTAACGACCAGGAAATGGGAGAGGAAAATATTATAGTCAAGAGTGAAACAAAGGTAAAAAAATACATCAAGATCCTATAAACACTGTAACTAACTAGCCCAAAAATTAGTTAAACAGTGAAGTTTAAAATAACATGCTAAGGTCAACAGCCATGAATTAAATTGTTAAACTCTCACTGCTAAGCACCACAGCTAATGCTTCTTTGTTTTTTTAAGAAGTCTGAATCTTGAACAACCAGGAAGTGATATTCGGTTGACCCTCCATGGTAGTAACCATAGCAACAGTAAACACAGATCATCAGAAAATGGTGCAAAAACAAAATGATGAAATCGAGAAACATTAATATTAAGCTTACTTAAAATGGTACTAAATAAATAAAATAAAAAAGGGAAAAGATAAAAAAAAGAGTCAGTCAGAAAAGAAGTAAAAAAAAAATGTAGCCAGATTATAAGAAATTAATAATTGCTTTTAGACTTTTTGAGGGGGCTGCACATAATTTGGCTCTAAATTGCACATTACTCTTCCCGTTTTCCTTACCTGGCTATACATTTGTGTATTGTGTTTCTCCTTACATTTTCATTTTAAATATTTTCATAAAAAAGAATATTTTTCCTGTAAATAAAGTGATCTTTCCAATTGTAAAATCATAATTCAAGAGAGGTATATAAATATCATAAATGAAAGCATATTTACATTATATTCATACTATATATGTAATTAATGTTTATGTTTATTACCAAAGTGTCTCTACCGTTCCTCAAAAGTTTAAGCATTATTGAACACCTTAGTTGTTGCGTCCATTTGACATCACACATTTATCAGTGTACCGCATTTTTGATGATATAACTTTTGCAGATATTCAGATTAGGGATGTGTCATGTTTTTAAAAAGAAATATTAAGTCAACAGTGCATTTTGCCATCATTATTGTAGTAGCCTTGTTAGCTGTGTACTATGTTTGTGTAATCTACAGAAAATGCTTATGTTTTTGTTTCTGATTTTGTGTCATTTAATCATTCTTAGGTGCACTGGTATATACATTGCTCTTGGTTGTTTTTTTTTCCTGAATGCATGAGCCACCTTACACATATTTGATAGATACAAATTTTAGTTGGCTTTGGGCTTGTTGAGCAGCAGTGTTGCACTGTCTGTAGTTCTGTTGCTTAGGTACTCTACACTCTCTGTCTTATTTGTTGTAAACTTAAATAACTGTGGGTTTTATTTGTATTGTAATCGTGCATCAGCCCCTACATGAAAACCCAGTGGCCCCATGCTAAATTTGTTGTGCCACTAATCCTGCATTGATCATGTAATGGATCTATGGTGTTTCAGAAAATACAGCTGGGGAGTTTACATTTACAAAAATATATTAAACAAAATGTATGCATTAATGGAAAAAAGGTTTTTTAAATGAATATATATGATACTTATCCCACGTGTATAATATTGTAGTGATAGATCAGAAAAAAAAATAATGTTTTGTTTTTATGCAGAACAGAGATAAAAAAAAGTATAATATAATATGAAGCAGTGGTTATCAATGCTGTACAATGGCAAACAATATGAAAAAAAATCTCACATTACGCATATTGCATAATCCATGTCAGTTCTCCTGTCATTTATTCTCAAGATGTAAAACATATGCAACTTTCTAAAATATTGTTAAATAGACACTTACAGAAAAATCAGCACACATCACAAACAGGAAACACAATTTACATGGAACTGAATTTTAGAATTGTAAATCCATCTCTTCCAGTCATTCATTGGTCCAGAGTCCTGTCTTCAATTCAAAAACTTAATCCCAAGTGAATTGCATTTCCTGTTATGATGTACACTAATTTTTATAAACATATTTTTAAATTATATTATATTTGGGTGGAGTTCTTTAAGGACTGTGGTGGGAAATGTTAAAATGTGAATTGAATACCGCCATTATTTATCAGATATTGTTGTTTAAAAAAAAATAAAAATAAAGTTATGCCAATTTGATAATTACCAGAATATGTCCTCTCTTTTTTTTAAAAAAATCTAGTAACTGAAATTACTACATTGTAGTAAACAATATAGGCTTTCAAACATTAATGGGTTTCATAAATAAAATACCACGAAATTATATGTATGTGCTAGAAAAAGATGTTGAACAAGCAGCCATTAAGAGATAATTCACAGCTGTCAACATGTGACTTGGGATCCCAAAGGTTGCAAGGTTTAATTTCTCAAACTTAATTGAAAAAACTGTTGCAGTGATTTATGACAATAATTTGTATTTGTGTCAGTGACATTATGCTGTTTTTGTGAGGTGATGTGGGTTTAGGTTTGGTTCTCCATCAGTGGTTAGCATCAATTTGGACTGTATTGAAATAAAAGATTAATTGTTTCTTCTTTTTACTTCAAGCCAATACAGAAAACATTTGTCATTTGTTGTAACTACAAATTCTGTTCATTGATGAAAAGTGAATTGCTCATGCCAAAGAAGTACATTATTATATAACAGTTAATGTCACAACAATATTACTCACAAAAATAAATACATTTTTGTGGTTTGAAGATTTTAATGAAAAGTATGTTTTAGTATGTCATTGCTTCTTCTTTTCTAATAAAGTGCATTTATTGTTCTAAGCCTGGATTTTGCTTTTCATCATACCAGTTCAAATCTGCTTAGTTTCACTGTCTGGCTCTTTTGAAAAATGCATAACAAATTCTGGTAATCATTATATAGAAACTTATGTTTTCAGGACTATTTGAAGAGGCAATAGCTTTAAACACTGTCTGTCTCACAATGTGGTATTTCCAATATTTTGCTGAAAGCTTTCTGATCATTCCAAGTGACACAATATTTGTAATTTTGTTTTTTGAATATTCTTGTAAGCCCACACTGTGTTCTGATTTTTTTTTTTACCCATTGAACAAATCTGGTGATTGAGCCTAAAAATAACGGTTGGGTCATCACAGGATGCTTTGTTTAATGTTGTTGGTTTTGGTTCTTAAAAAAATAAGTGTAGATATATCTGCGATATGGGTGAGCCAATTTTGTTACATTCCTTCCCTGGTCTGATGTGATAATGTGTAGTTTTTAAGGGCCGGAAGAGGCATTTAAGGGATGAGATGTGAGTGATGTTATGGTACTTCCAATGGAACAGGGTCTCTCTGGGTGAAGGTAGAAGTAAAGGAATCTTAGGCTGCTATGTAAATCCCAGTTCCTTCCCTTATATGCCCTTTAAGTTAGACCCTGTCTCTCACACATACATACACACACACACACACAGACACACACACACACACACACACACACACAGATACACATATCTCTCTGTATATAAAGTAACCAAACATCCAGCATCCATCTGTGGCTAGCATAACATAGTAAATCATCCAGTGAATCTCCATGCCTTGGCATAGCATAGTAAGCCATATGATGTCCACCTGTGGCTGGCATAACATAGCAACATTTACATATCTCAGCATCATTCATGTTGCCCAGTGTTTACAAAATTATCTATGAAAAAGTAATTATTTGCAATCAGTCCTCTCGGGAATTAATAAAACCTAAAATTAATTTTTCTTTGAGTGAAGAGCGATTACAACATGAGAAAGAAGTTGTACCACTGTGTCTGTTTTACTAAACAAGCCTTTCACTAGTGTGTGTAGTATATGTTTATAGTGAAAGTGGGACAGGTAATAATAGATTTTTTACCCTTTTTAATGTTCCCTAGAGGGCGCTGCGGGGTTAGAGTCTCAAGGAGTACTGTAGAGGACAGACATACAAGCCTTCGCCATTCATACTCTGTGATATGGGGGATCAGCAGGGAATCCTACTGTCACTAGGGGGAGCTCCTCAGGGGTATACCTGCAGACCATGAGTGCTGGTCAGGTAACCTGGATATACTTGTAAAGGGTTTCTGAATCCATGCTTCAGAAGCCCCTGCATTCAGTATATAGGATCCTTGGAGTTGGAAGGAAGCCATTGTTAATGACTTGACAAATAAAGGTAAACTAAGCAAGGGGTGAATAGGAAAGCCAGAAGGCTTGGGTTTTTGTTATTTTCAACCTCATATGTTTATTGGATTTCCCATCCACCAAAACGTAAACACAAAAGGACCCAAATAATAAAACAAGCAGCACTTGTCTTCTCTTCTTCTTCTTTACTCTGAGTCTCTTTGTCTTCTACCTCTGCTCCTGGAATACTGTTCATGCAGGTTTTTGCCTGATGCAGTTTAATTTGAAATATTTTTTAATGTGCAAGCGCACAATGTTGGCACACATCCAGAATGTGAACTTTACTGTATTGATTAAATAGACAGTTTCGGTTATTTTATTAAATTTGCTCCGTAGTATTTTTTAGGATCTTTGAATGTTCATTTCATATATTTTGTTTTTAAAGTTTTATTTTGATGATTATGCTTAATTGTAGGCTAATAATGTACAGTTTAAGGTCTTGAGACATGTCTCAAAAAAGGAGAGAAAAAGACATGGAATTTTCATACAGAATGTGGTTTGAGGTTATGTTGCGTGTTAATAATTTCCAAAATATTATCCATATGAAAAAAATGTACAGAATCATCATTATGCTCTAAAGACAGAAGTAATCCTCTTAACATTTCTAAAAGCGGATGAAGGAAGAAATTGTTCCAAAGAAGCATCTACCAAAACCAAATACTTCAACGGCTCTAAGAAAATTACACTGGACACCCCTTGAGGCTTTAGCTCATTTTTGTGGTCTATGAAAAAATGCACCAGTGAGTAATTTTAACAGCATAGTTATTGCCAGATTTTAATCCTTGGGTGTCCTGCAGTCAAAAAAACAAAAAATCGAAGACTCCTAAGAAGCATGATAGAGTCTTAGAGCTGGAAAGCTAATCACCAGTAAAATTGTTCCAAACTGGTGAAAGTTACTGTTGTATTGTTTTCAGTTTGTCTGCTTTTTTCTTTTTTCTTTTTTTTTGAACAACAGCAAGCTAGAAGTTGCTGGTTGACTAATCTGATTCAGAAAGGAAGGACCTTAGTGCACGTGGTGTGGGCTTTTCAAAAGAGAATGGAGTGCTGATGGGGGATTGCTTTAATCAAGATTAATTTTTTCCAGTTTTTCAGAAACCAGATCTTTTCCTGACTTTCTTTCGGCTCTTCTTAAGGATGAAATTATCAAATTTCCCAGCAATTATAGGCATATTCATAAGGGTCCTCTCACACACACACATACGCACATGCACAGGCACTTAGATTCAAAGAGACTTAAAGTGTATGAATCATTTGATTCCTTTGAATGACAAAGGAGAGAAATATAATAAAAAGAAAGGAAATGGATACTGAAGCACAGAAAGCCACCTTTTCTTTTGAAATGTATATGCTCAGCTCGATCATTATTTATAGTCGCATGTGTTGCCTCAGTGCTTTTAGGGCCTGCTGCTACTATTTAAAATACTGAAAGACTTGTTAGCCATTGCCCAAATGAGAGTTCATACTGTAGCTTTTGCTACATAATAAAGAGTCAGTAAGTCATGCAGTCAGTGACACATTTGCTCCTCCTTCACTTTTTATTGAGAAAGACTATTATTTAGCACCATTAATGTCAATGCATGAAGGTACCCTTCTTCCTTTGTGTCATGTTTTGGGAGAGCCTTCTTTCAAGGTCTTTACATTCTTCACCCACAGACTAAGCAATGAAGGGGTAACTGCTCACTGCTGCACAAACGTTTGCTTCATTTAACTGTAGCTCACCCTTTAAAATATTAAGAGGATAAGTTCCATTTAAATTGCTCTCTTAAAACAGACTTAATAGAAGGGGCGTGGTAGAAAAAAAATCAAATACAACAAAGACAACAGGAACTTATTATTCTATAAGATGCAACTCAATTGATACCTCTTTCCACCAGGACATTTTTTTTCCTTTCAGATGCTGTTTCATCAATATCTTTTTTCAATATTTGGTAATATCTCCTTATTTCACTGAAGAAACCACCCTTAATACCTTTAGTGTCATACAAGATACAGGTTCAAGTGTACAATCTCAGAGGCTCTATTTTTCATTTTAGGTGCCATTTGTGTTTTATGACTATTAAATTATGTCCTCAAACATAATAGTGCCGTCCTATAGAGAATAGTAGGCTTTACAGGATGGGAGCTACATCTCAATTATTAACATATATACTTTTTTACAGTCAAAACAGAGGCACTGTAGAATTGGGAAGCACTTGAAACACAAAAAATTTAAATGACACATTCAGGGTCATACCATGAAACAGCAGTGGGGATTCAATTGGAAACCTTGTGATGTATAGTCTAGTGCCTTGACTGTTAGGTCATAATGGGGTAACCCAAGGCTGAGGTTTAGATATTCTTAGATATATTTGTTCATCAAGTTTATGTTTCCAGTTCCATCAAACAGAGCTGGCACTATAATTCAGTTGAACGTATAGAATACTATATGTAGATCAGTATGTGAAACACTACTGTGCACTGTTGCTGATTTTTGGAAGAAAATGTCTGTGCTGTAGAAATAGTAATCTACAGTAAGTTGGGAAAAACCTCTAAATGCATGCAGCACGTGTTTGTGACTGGACATTAACTTTAAATGAGTCGTGGCGATGAGTGTGCAGGCATTTTTCTGCTAATGCTTGCTATATGTAAATTGGATACATCTGTAGAGGTCCGGGTAAAGCTGCACCTGGAGGCAGAAACTGCAGTTGATCATACGCAGAACTACATCATCTCTCTGTATAATGACGGGCAAACTTGTTTACAAAGGCTGTAATCATTCACATCACTGAAAAAGGACAATTGACAATCACTTATAATCTTCAGACTGAAAAATAAAGAAGAAACTGCGCAAAAAGGCAAGCTACCCTCCTTTAATCATTTCAGCATTTAAAATCAGAATTTTCAGTGCAGAGGATAAACTGCATGAAAAAGCCACAAATTGTTGAACTGGAAATGTCTGACAACTCCACAGTTAAAAACGCTTTTCATATGAAGGTCTGAAATATTTTGTTGTACCAATTCCTACTTATCTCTGATTAACTTTTCCTTCCTACATTAAAATTCAATTGCATCCAAATCAAATGCTCCTGAAGTAGAAAAATTACCTTTAAACTAAAATTGGTATCATAGCTTCACATGCACAGCCCTGTATGTTTACTACACTAGTTTTTGCTTTTAGAAATCCTGATGAGTCAAAAACTTAAAAAAAAAATAAAATAGACATGATACAAGCTTCTGCAGTGGAAGTCTGGCTGAATGAGAGCCTGATTATTTGAAACTACAGAATATGTGGCTTCCATCTATGAGAGGTGTGCAGCATGTAGTCAGATGCATTCTGCTCTCCTTCTTCAAGAAGTACAGGGCTCATAAAAATACTCACCCCTTTGGAAGTGTTCACATTTTATTGTTATATAATGTTGAATCACAGATGATTTAATATGACCTTTTTGACAGTGATCAACAGAAAAAGGTGCCTACTGTGTCAAATTTCAAATAGATCTTTGCAAAGTGGTCTAAATTAATTAGAAATATAAATACAAAAGTATCAGTCATGTAAGCATTCACTCTCATCAAGTGAGTATTTAGTAGAGGTACCTTTGGCAGCAATTCCAGCCTGGAGTCTGTGAGCAGATCTCTGTCAGCTTTTCACATCTGGACACTGCAATTGTTCCCCAGTCCTCTTTGCGAAACTGACCTACAGCAGTTCTCTCAGGCTGCATTGGAATTGTGAGCGACCAGCCTTTTTCAAGTCCAGCCATCCAGAATGCTGTTCCTGTCCATCTCCTGAACTGCTAAACATAAACTGTCATTAACTACAGATAAAGAAAGGTTGTGTGATCAGCCTGCTGTGATCTTAATAACTGGAATTAAGTAAGTACTACAACTGAAGTTTTTTTTTCTTTTATACTTTCTTGTATATATAGTATAGAGAAAGTACAGGAATTGTGAAAAAATTCGACCTCGAGATTTTGATGAATTTTGACGCTTTAGACCTTCCTGAGTTTGAAAATATCATTTTTGAAATTATGTCTCCTGTGTGTCTGTGGAGGCGGAATGGTGGCTCTGAGGCTAGGGATTTACACTAGCAATTGGAAGGTTACCAGTTTGAATCCCGTAAAACGGCAGATGTGACTCTACTGCATTGAGTCCTTGAGCAAGGCCCTTAACCGGCAATTGCTCTGTCCTGGGTGTGACATTAATCTGCATTCAGCCCTGCAAGCAGGTCCTCCAACTTGCAGGGAAAACCTGAAGGTTGGTAGCAGGATTGGAACTCCAGCCACTGTAAAACACCTCATATTCTTCAGTGTGGTGCTGAGGTGTCACCCGTTCCAAGGCTACGTTTTCTCGTGTGGTGGGTGTGGTAATACGATGCTCCTAACCTCTCCTCTGTGTGTAAACACGATAACTCGAAAACGGACTGGCCTAGGTCAATGAGATTTTGCACACCTGCTTTATATCAAAAATAAGGAATCCTATCAACTTTTGGTCCACTTCTGGCAACCGGAAGTGATACTTTAACTGAATACTTTTGCATATTTTCAAGTAAACTATGGTTATAATTACAGATAGATGATTCAAATTTTGTATAGATATTTATAATAATAAAAAGCAAACATACGAAATTTGAGAAAAATTACTCAACTGGAAGTAGTATTTTATTTAAACAACCATCAGAGTTTTTTGCATCATGGAAATATAAATGTGCACACGATATTAAAAAACTGTATTCAATATAACGCATATTCTTTCAATTACTATTATAAATTTTATTTTGGGGTGGGAATTGATTTGTTTCAAACCTTTTTTTTTTCTTTTTGTTAAACTCAAGTCTATGGAGTGTTACTTGATTTTAAAAAAATCAATAAAATTAAAAAACAGTTAAAAAAAATTATACATCATCAGTTTAACAATAATGTGTAAACACTGAACATGCCATGTAAATATAAAGATGTAATGAGAACAATAAGCTGCTACGTCCCCATCGTGTTCCTGGTACTACATATAATTTTATGATTTTTTTTTTTATTTCTGCCATCATCATCATAATTAAATATAGTGTCACAGGAGGCTGGGGGCCAGACCCAGCCGGGATGTCTGGAAGGACGGGGAGGTAGTCAGTACGTATCCCCGGGCTGCGAGGGGGCAACCTCCCTGGATAAACAGGGGATGGAGCAAGGAGGCACAAACCCATGGGGGCCCGTGGCTACTGCCAGGGATGCCCCAAGTCTCCTAAAGCCTGGGAGCTCTGCACTTCCGCCACACCTGGGAAGGTGGGGGAAGATCCTTCCAGGGACACCCGGAGTGCTTCCAGGTGCAAGGGCAGCACTTCCGCCACACCAGGAGGTGCTGCCGGAAGAGCATCATGAGGCACCTGGAGCACATCCGGGTGGGAATAAAAGGGGCTGCCTCACTCCAATCAGGGAGTTAGAGTCAGGAGTGGGAGCAGGACGAAGCTCCCGTGAGGAGAGGAAAGGCGGCCCATGGAGACTGAGAAGAAGGCCCGTGTTAAGGGTGTTTGGTGCAGGAGCACTGTGTGCTTTGTGGGACTTTGCTTTAATAAAAGTGTGTTTGATAAAGAAGTGGTGTTTGTCTGATGGTGTTCGGACCCGTGCTGACAGTAGCTAAATGCAGTTTTACCTATACCAATTTATTGCAACAAATATTATATAATACTAACACTTTTTCTATGTTTTTTGGTGACTATAACTCTTTTTACTTTGCATGTCATCTAGGTAATGCATATGTAATCATGAAAAAATTCCACCACCGTTTTCGACCTCCGTAAGTGCGAAAATATAATTTTAATACAAAGTTTGATTATAAATAGAGATAAATGATTGTGTATCGATATTATCAATTAGTTATGATGAGAAACAAAAATATATGATATTTGAGAAATATTGCACAACTGGAAGTGGATCTGATGACCTTTTCCTCTATCTCAGTATATGAGAAAGTCGAGGGGAGCACACTCCTGATTTTTTAGAATTAGTGTCTCCTCCTCAATACCTGGATAGTCAGAACATGTGTGTTAGAATGCTATTATCGATGACAGCTCAGCCTTTAATACCATCATCCCTGCCAAACTGTTTGTAAAACTCGGGGAACTGTGCCAAATGTCATCTGTAACTGTAATAGGTAGAATTTAGGTAATTAAGATTGGCAACAAAACATCATCACCACTTATGCAAAACACTGGAGCACCACAAGGCTGATATTTGAGACCAAAACTGTACTCACTTTTCAATTATGACTGTACAGCCAGGTATGACACTAATCATAAAATTAAATTTCCTAATGATGTCAGAGTCATTGGACTCAATAAGAACAATGATGAGACTGCATACCGCCAGGAGATTAACAGTCTGGTTGATTGCCGTCACATCAACAACATCACATAAATAAAACTAAAGAAATGATTCTGGACTACAGAGGAGCAGATGTCAGTTGTCAGTTAGGTTGATCATATAGCCCAAGCTATTAATGAACTGACACAGAGATGGTGTAAGTGTGTGTTTGTGTTCCATATTCTGATGGAGCAGATTTAACAATGAAACATCAGGCACTTGCATGGTTGTCTGCCCGAAGAAAGCCTGAACACTTGTCCCTTTTGCTCTTAATGCTCCTCTTTATCCAGCTCCTAGGTATTAAATTTATAATCAAAATGGCAACATTTTAGTGAATGATTATTTTCATTTGGAAATCTTCCCTATGCCTTGTGTGCCTGCTTCTTTCAAATATTTATAGATTCAACATAATTTTTTTTAAAACAGAATAAAAATGTGTGGAGGATTGCTTCGGGTCATATCTGACCTGTGGTCCACAATTGAAGATAAGACAGAATATGCTACAAGTCATTTTTGGACAATAAATATAGAATATATTAGAAAACGCAGAAAATGATGCCATACTCATTTGTGCAATTATACATGTCAACACTTCACTCAGCACAGGAACTTTTCTTACATTGTTCAAACATGCCCTAATAACTCCTCTTCTAAAGAAACACACTTGCACCCGATCACAAGTAAGTAATTACTGAGCAGTCTCTCTACTCTAATTTCTATCTAAAACATTGAAATGTGCTGTCCCTTACCAGGTCTCTTACTTTCTTGTACAGAACAGACTGCTCTATCCTAATCCTAATCAGTTAGGCTTCAAGAAGAACCATTCCACTGAGACAGCTCTGCTTACCATTGTCAACAAATTACAGCAGGCTAGAGCTAAGAACATACTGCCTGTCTTCATCCTGCTTGTTCCGTCCTCACCAGATCCTCCTTACTACCTTCTTTGACCTTGGCATTGCTTTGACTGCCCTCAGGTGGTCTGAGTCCTTCCTCTTGGGCAAATCCTATTGTGTGTCCTGGCATGGAGAAATGTCAAGGATGCACCAGACAAGCATGGGGCACCCAAAGATCCATGCTGAGCTCTTTATTCTTCGCTCTATATACCTCCTCTACCATTCAGTGCCATAGTTCTTTTATCAGTGCTGTGGTGAGATATGCAGCTGTACATGTCGTTCCGTCCAGAAGACTAAATGGTATCAGCCACAATTTCTTAATGTTTCACTGATTGCAACCTGAATGAAGAAACACAATTTCCAGCTCATCTTGGCAAAGACAGACTTTCTTGTTGTCCCAGCTCGCCCACCTCTTCAGCACCCCATCTCTGTTCATCTTGATTCATTATCACTAACACCTACCAAATTGGTATGCCACCTTGGGGCTTTGATCAATGACCAGTTGTACTTCAGGAACAGGAACATGCTGCAGTGGTGTCTCTGTCTTGCAGATTCCCTCAATATAATATCCACAAAATCAGACTGTATCCAACAGAGTATGAAACACAACTCCTGGTCTAGGGTTTGGTCTTGCAATGTTTGGACTAATGAAACTCTGTGCCCTGGTAGAAAAGCCATGTGTCACTAAGCTGCTGCAGATGATTCAAAATGCTGCACCACATCTGGTGTTCAATCAGCCAAGACAGGCACATGTCACCTCTCTCTTAAGATCACTACATTGGCTACACGTAGCCACACATATGAAGTTTTCAAATCCTTGATGCTTGCCTACAAAATAGTCAATGGACCAGCACCTATATATATGGAGACACTTATAAGGTCCTACCTTCTCAACCACCCAGGTCTGCCGATGAAAGGTGCCTGGTGATGCCACCTAAGTGTGGTACCAAATCTCAATTCAGATTCTCTTCTTATGTGAAGCTCCTATAGATGGTGGAACATACAGTCCATCTCCATTTGGAATTCTGACTTGTTCAGTGTGTTTAAGTAGATGTGAAGACTCCCTTGTTTGGTAAATTCCTTCTAAATGATATTAGCTGCTAGGTGTGTATCTTCTAGGAATTGTAACTTGTTTGTATTTTGCTCTGAGCTCTTCACTTGTGAAGATCACTTTTGTAATTTTGTCCTGTAACTTTTTTTTCCAAATAGTCCCTCACATTGATGTTACTCTATTATGCTGACCTCTTTTGTAAATCACTTTAGATATAAGCATCTGCTAAGCAAGTAAATGAAAATGTATATATGTCCATCCAGAGTTTCATCAGGTAGAAGAAAAACTAAAAATCGTAAGCCCAGGTGTAGTAGTAGTAGTAGTAGTAGTAGTAGTAGTAGTAGTAGTAGTAGTAGTAGTAGTAGTAGTATGGAAATGTCATTCATTTATCTATTTTCAAACCTACTTAATCCAGCTCCTTGTCACAGTCTGCAAATGGTGGACAGCAAGATCATGTCCGGAAAGGCAAGATTCTAGAGCAATTTCAGATACTGTTCAATTTGGTGTATATTTTTTACAATTGAAACAAAAGAAGGTTTTATTTTCTCCATGACAGTTTTTTTTTTATTAATTTTTGCCCTACTTATTTTTTTAAATTGAACTTGGGGATGGGGGCTCTGATCATTGTTAATCTCTCAGGTCTGCTGCTTATTATGTCAGCCATCTGAGGATTAATAAAAGAGGCCACACTATTCCCCAATTTGCTAAGGCATTGAATGAGGTAGCCATTTCAGCAGCGACCCATCTACGTCTTGTCATTTCTTTTAGTAATAGCTATCTTATCTTTTCAATTGTATCAATTGTATCTCTGTTTTTTGGATTTTGGGACAGTTTAATATCGTCTTTGAGTAGTACTTAGTATTTAAGGTAGCCAGTATTGAGTATTGTCCCAGTTATGTAATAATCCCTACCAAGGCTTATTCAGTAACCCTTCCATTGTTCTTTTCACTGCCAATGTTAGAGTTCACATTAGATATAACCACATGAAACAATCTTTACAAATGAAATAAATGAGCCTTTAACTGGTGTGACCACTAGTGGGCACCACAGAGCCCTAAACCCCAGACACAATTACACAGACACTGTCCCTTGTTCAAAACTCAGACTTTCATTTAATATGTTTTACAAGTTTCATTTGATAGGTTTCTCTCTTGTCAGCACAAGTTAATGCAGCACAGCAATATAACTCTCCTCCATTCCTCTTCTCCTGCCAGGCAAGTATTGTCCAGCTCCTCTAATGACTTCGACTCACCAGAGAAAGGTTGAGAAACTCCTCTTATGCAAGACCCAGGAGTAATTCTGCTGCCAGACCATTGCCCATGGGAAGTTCCCACAAAACCCAACAGGACTGCCCCGCCGGACTGCAGTTCCTTGCATGCCTGCTGTGGTCCATAATGGTAATATAACCCAGGGATGCTGCCATCTAGCATCTTGGGTAGGAAAACAGTCCAAATAGGTTACTTTCCTCTGCTCTTCCAGTATACCAGCTTCCTGGTGGGGTAGGGATATTTGCTCAAGCTTTTCTGGGACTCCATCATATCCATTCCCCAATCTTCTGGTTGCAGCAGGGAATGCCCTAGCTTTCTTCTTGTCTAATTTTCGGACTGGCCAGCCCATGCTGGCAATCTATTTCACTGGTTACACTGGAATAGTCATATCTATGCCTAACTTTCAGATTATGAGTGGGAAAAAAACTTGTCAATCATTTATGCTACTGAAATGATTGTTATTATTCTTTCTTTACAGTGAACAGAGGACTTACAGTCAAATAGAGTGGTGGTAGGCTGTATACTGGCCTTCTTTTGAAATTTGATGGATAGGAAGTCAGGCCATTCAAGGAGCAGAACTAATGTAACGTTAGCAGTTAGGTATACTTTTTATCTGAAAAACTTTGGATGTTGTATTTATTTTCTGTGATTCCTTTCTCACCTAGTAAGGCAGAAGTTTAGGGGCTGGTGACATCTGGCAGGACTTTTGGGTTACTGAGCACAAGAGAGAATATATCTTTATAGAATTCATAAAATGGTGGTTATTCTCAATGGTTAATATGTTTAGGAAGCAAAACAAGAGGGAAGAAGTCATCGATAATTATCTCAAACCAGAACACAAAATGCTTAATAATTTTTTTACATTCCATAGGTTTGTGTAGGATCTGACAACACTTAAAAACAGTAGAACATATTATGTGGCCTCCTGAAGCCTACACAGAACAAGTAAATCACCTTCAATCTACTTTGAATTCTGTGATTGCTAATACTTATACACTCAATATGGATTTTTGAAGTTATTTAGTAAGTACAGGTTAAGATATATATAGGATCATATTGGACGCCTCTTGTAGTATAAGATTATTTATTTAGCATTTATTTATTTACTATGCAGCTTTCTAACAACTTCCAGTCCAAATTATAGTAAAAATGCACTTCTGAGTTTGTTTGCCAATAGGGCAGATAAAGCAAGTTAAAGAAACAGATCTCTAGTGAGCCTGCAGTCATGAGCGGAGTGACAGGCGAGAACTCCTCTGATGGGAGGAACTGAGGGCAGAGCTTTTGGAAAAAATGTGAAAGGGAGACAGGATTGAGTGCTACAAGGAAACTCTAACAGTCACTTCACAGTATAGTAAGAGACTATTTTATTTTGGTAAATTTGGTAAAAATATGAAGCATGAGAAGTATAAAGTTTTCATATTTTCTGATAAATTTGTATAACTGTGATTCTCTCTGTGCTTACATATCCAATTTGTGTTTATTTTTTCTTCATACCTCACTCATTTTGATTCTCAGTTTTAGTATGGCTCTTGAGCACCCCTAGTGGTCACAACCAGTACGGGCTTATTGCAATGCCTCAGGAAGGCTGTTGAATTTTTAAATTATGTACACAGTTTTTTGTGTACTTGCATGTGTGTGTGTGTGTGTGTGTGCCTTCATAGGAATAACTGATGAAAGCTTTCAAATCACTTCAGTTTTTTCATCCATCACCCCCTGAAAACTCTCACATATGATATACCATTCATTGTGTCTTGATGTCTAGTTATGCAAGACGTCAAGCCTTATGGGGTCTCCTCCATGTTTTGCCCTCTACAACCAAAGAACTCTCATTTTTAGCACATTTGTGGACCTTATTTTGTGCAGGGTATTACAACCTTATGATAAAAAGTTAATCAATATGTGTCTTCAGCAAAAATGATCAGAAGGATTAAGTTGTGTATGCCTCATCAACTGAACACCAGTAATTCACCCTCTAATGGGATACAAGGGGACAAAGCTAATTCGGTAATATAGGTATGTGGACTGCGGTTTTATGTTATTTCAAGATTCCTGATCATGAATGTGATAATATTTAAGATATTTGATTCTTTACCAAATTTTGAACATAAGCATATGGGCTATCGTTTTAGATCATTTCAAGATCAGTAATGGTGTTATTTTCAATCCCTTACTAACTCCCTTATCAAACATTGAAAATTACACATTTCTATTATAAAAGAGAATATTTAGACAGCATTTAAATTGAAGCACACATTTGAACATTTTTAATATTTGACACTACTATTGTTTATTACAAACTTCTGCCTCATGAATTAAATCATTACATTTCTGATGAGACCTTTTATTTTCTTTCTTTTAAACAATGCATTCACATACTTTCCTGCAACGGGAATCAACCTGTTGGTTTAAAATACCAAAGAAACTGAAACATTAGTGCCACAAAATTTGTAAGACTTGTGCTCTGTCAATCAAAAAAAATCCTCCTCCATTTACAGGGTATGGTCCACATACAGAAACTTCCAGAATGTAATGCCTCACTTACTGTACATGCACTTCAGTAGGTTTGTCCAGTGCAAAGACACAATTGGGAGTTTCTGTTACTCCAGGGTAAGTACAGTAAATGTTACTTTTCCCTAAATCTGGTTTTACCACCCCATATAACAGAACTGCCGTCCCATTCTTCCAAATCTAACAAGAAATGCAGTAAATGCAGTCAACATGTAGACAAGAAGCAAGGAAATAACACATTACAGAACAGGGGCCTACCTTTAAAGTCGCATATACGTTTTGTCATCTCTAGTAACCCTCGTCGATTGAATGCATGACTGGTGTCACCAGGTGGGTTCAATTCCAGGTGTTTTTGCTTCAAATCTAACTATGAGAGTCATATAATAAATATAGTAATAAAATGTATATATTTCTTCTAGTTTATAATATAAAGTTAGACAAGCTTTGAGTTTACCATATCATCGGGTGTATCTTGAAGAGAAAGAAAACAAAACATTTTTTTATTTTTAATTTTTCCAGCCATGCATTTTCTTTTCAGTTTATCCATTTCAGTGTCATACAGAACCAGTACCCAACCTGCCAGCATTGAGCATAAGGAGGGAGTCATCTCTTCCTAGGCTGGTGGTTATATGTTTATTTTTATTCACATCCAGTGTTAGTGAAAGACACACTTCAGGCTGAAAAAGTCAGTCTCCACATCCTGCTTTAAAAACCCCACCACCATTTTTACTAAGTACTAGGGGGCTCCGCCCCCTGCTCGCTTCGCTCACCAACCCCCATGTTTGGTTTGCCGGATATACAATACAATACAATTTATTTTTTGTATAGCCCAAAATCACACAAGAAGTGCCACAATGGGCTTTAACAGGCCCTGCCTCTTGACAGCCCCCCAGCCTTGACTTTCTAAGAAGACAAGGAAAAACTCCCAAAAACCCTTGTTGGGAAAATAATGGAAGAAACCTTGGGAAAGGCAGTTCAAAGAGAGACCCCTTTCCAGGTAGGTTGGGCGTGCAGTGGGTGTCAAAAAGAAGGGGGTCAATACAATACAGTACAATACATAGAACAGAATAAATCCTCAATACAGTATAAAAATAAAAATTCTAGAAGTACGGAGTAGAATTTCACATTAGATGATATCACATAATATGATTTGGATTTGTTTTAAGTCCTGGAGACCTCATTCATCAAGGTGCCTCCCCCATTTTGCCATTCCACATCTGAAATAGCGCTAATTCGATGAAAGGACCCCTCATTCCCACATCCCCAGTCATCAGGGATGACTTTACCTTAGGCAAGCAATCTACAATTTAAAGAGATTGTTATTTTCTTGGGAATTGTTACATATGCATTATTTTCACTTTTACTTTAAAAACTTTTGTAAAAACAATACTTGTCCTTTATTTCCGGCCACGTGCGTGGTTACATCTCTTTCTTGCCAGACGTATAATGCTGCTCGTGTTGTGAAGGGGGGTGGCGTCTGAACACACGCTAAGGATATGTCTTTGGATCATTTGCCGTTTATCTGCTGCTTGCAAGCTGTCTCTTCTGCCTGTCGTATATTGTTGTTTTAAGATCTGGGAGCACATGATGCTTGTCTGCCAAAAGCAATCCAGCAACTTCTTGGTTAGAAGTCTGTGGATTCCTTTTAAATGATGGCTCACTGCCTGGTCTCACGTGACGTTGTAAAAACAATCTTGTCCTTTATTTCTGGCCTGGGCATGGTTAAATTCTTTCTTGCAGAACGTATAACGCTGCTCGTGTTGTCAGAATGTGGGTGGGGTGGAGGGCTGCTGTCGAGCTGCCCTTCGATCTTTTTAAAGCCTGTACAACCACTGTCTTTTTTTGCTACGGCCCTGGGACAATCTCTTGGCACCAAGTCTCATGTTTACGGTCCTCGCGAGATGCACCATGGCAAGTCTCTTTGGTCTCGAGTCTTTTAAATGTCTTCCGAGAAGATCACGTACTGTAGCATTGCTTTTGCTTTCCAGGACAGGATTTCTTTTTATGATAGAGAGATTTGAAGTCTTGCACATTGCTACAGATGCAGAGATAGCTTTCTCTCACTTTTTTATACTCAGCAATCAACAGCAGTACTGAGACATACAGACTGAGAGATGGCAAGAGAAAGTGGTAAATATGAAGACAATCTAAGCAGATCTTCATATGTGCTGATGTTGTAAAGGTTGACGGCCTAAAAGAGAACACTATGCCATGTGGTCTTGGGAAGGCAATGAGGGCAGTTCACCAGGTAATGAATGGTAAACATCCAAGTTGCTGGTTCAATCCCTGCCTCTAGCTCACTTAACCTTCCCATGTTCTGATTACAAAATGAGGTAGCTACAGTATATGTAACTAATTGTGAAGGAACCTTGGTCATGCAGTATGTCACCTTGGGTATAAGTTTCTGCCAAAATATAACAAAATTAATAAACAGCCCAAAACACTGTGAAATTTTTGTTTTAACCCTGCTACTTTTAAAATCTGCAGTGAGGTGACCTTAAGGGTGTAAAGTAGTTATGTTACTCACTGACTTGTAGAAGACCATGTATGCCCAAGACGGGGTGGTCAATGGAAGGATTGCAGGTCCATAAGTAGAAATGTTGAGGTGCCAACTAGGTCCATCCCCATTTAATCAAATGAAAAGTGTAAACAAAACGTGTGCTTGATGACTCCAGAAACAAAAGAAAAAAGAGTTTCATTGGGGCTAGGTAACCTCTCTCGGCTTTGTAATGTCACTGAAAAAGAAACTCCGTTGTGTGGTGCACACTTGTACCAAGTGACACCTCCTTCTGGGACCATGAAATATACTGTATAGCTGGGGAACTGGAAGGGATGGAGTTAAATGCTCTAACTGGGTGTCTTCTCAGTTCTGTGGAGGGAACAGAAGAGGATAAGGTTAGCGCCAGCGCCCGTGCCCTCTCTCAACACAGGGTTGTAGCACATACCTCAGATGAGCCCAGGGGATGATACACTGAAGCATATGTGTGACATGGGAATACCTGGAGAATGGCGTTCTCATATTTTGGTTGAATGTTATTCATTTAGAAGATTAAGGAGCATTACATGGTCAGTAAGCTTTGCTAATATGTCAGATGTTGTGTCAGTTTAAAGCTATCCATAAGATGAAAATAATTCACCCAGTAAAGTAATTAGCAAGTGGCAGAGATACTTTGAAAGGCAAAAAAGCAGAAGCAGAATCAGTTTTGAGTGAAGTTCATTTTATTAATGCAATCAAAGAACGAACTAGATTGGCTGAAGGTCAAAACCTATGATTTCTTTAAATGACATTGCTCAAGAAATAATTTTGCATTCACAAAAATTAAAGAATGGAGAGTTGACAACCAATAAATGCTCATCTAGAAGTACAATGATTATTACGTAGCAACAAAGAATAAGATACACAAGTGTTTTGGATATAACAAACAGAAGAGGGACTCATCTTTCTGATGTATCGTGCTTTACTAAAATAAACTAGAGAAAAGAAACAACTTCAGATCAACTTGCCACAGCTGTTAACCCTTTACACAGTGCTGGTATTGCACCAGGTCCATCAGGCAGCATGGAGGCTTTGGACCTCACAAACAGAAGAGAAGCTCATATGTCTCATGTCTCAGGATTTAGGCATCATGATAAAATGGAAAAATAAAAAGAGCAGAGATTGCTGCTGAATTCACTGCAGCTGTAAACCCTTTACATGGCTTCATTACAGTGGTGGCTCTGTCAGGCAGCACGCTATTCTCTGTCAGAAAAAGAGGCAAACACACCTGTGCTGCAAAGTTGTAACCCATTTGGTAAAGTAGACATGTCCAGTGATTTTCCAATTGTGTAATTTGACATGGTGCAGCAACAAGAATAGCAACTGATAAATCTGACATGCCCCACCAGAAAAAGTTGCTTAATGTGACATTAACATAAGCAAGCCATTCTTCTCAGGCCAGCAAGCTGCCTAAAAGAGCAAGAGCACATTGCTCTGGTGTTAGGAGTGGGAAGAGGAGATGACCTACAGTCCAAGTCAACAAAGCACCTAGTGCCGCAGAGATCTAAAATAGACTTGCTTGTCACTTCCAATGAGTTACTATTGAGTCTCGAGGCTGAAATCAGACAACTAGATGGTTGGTTGCAACATTAATGCAGGAAGGAAAACAGCTAAAAGGCTACTACCTCTGCAGTTTAGTTCAACCACTTCAGAAATGCTTCTACATCTGCTTAGGTCCACTGGACTGGATGTGTGTCTGCCTGCCGGCAGAACCTTGAAAAGGATCCTAGGTTGGATTGACTTATGGAATTGGGGAAAAGGTTGCAGATCATGTTGTCGCTAACCATAGGTGAGCAGTGCGTGGTGGAGTCAATTATGAAGCTGACTGTAGCAGTGTCACAGAACAACTGAGGAGGGTGAGTCTCAACTCTGAGATCCAGAACCTGGAATGCCAACTTTCCAGGTTCTAGTGACAGTTTAGGAAAGGAGACAGCCAGGAGACTGTTACATCTACATTTACATTCAAGGAGGTTTACCTGCCCACACATAATGGTCAAATCACCACTCAGAACCGCATTGTAAAAACATCTTCTGCACAGCATGAAGGGACAGCACTCAACATTCTTGCTGTGTCACCTGGCAGTGCAGTGTTCAATGATTTTGTGCACTTTTAACCAGCAGCATGACAGCAGTGGAAGAGAAGACCTCTCTGCAGTTTTAGAGTTTGTGCACATTGTAAGAGTTGGAAATGGTCACTGGGGGCAGAGGACTTTGAAGGGAATGCTATGTAAAAACAATTACAATTTGCATCAGCTTGGGATTGACTTCATTGGTGAATCAGCAGCGGTATTAGCTGGAATTCAATTATTCAAATGAGCGGCTTTAAGGCCAGCTACAGGGGAGCATATGAAAAGGACAATCCTGCCTCATTTACATGATTTTCATTTAGTGCCGTTAGGTAAGCTGTCATTCTAAGGTAAGTGAGCTACATAAAAGAGTAATGGAAAGAGCATGATTATATTGAGTTGGTGCTGGTGAGGGCCATATAGTGCTAATATATGTCTCTGGAAAATAAAAAAGCCTCCAAATACAAAGAGAAAGAGCAAAGGAAGTTAATCAGATGATGTCATATTGCCAGGAAATGATCTGCCAGGTACTGAAGCTTTGTATGCTGCCTGCTCAGTATGCCCCATTTCTAGCAGTGGCCAGTCTCCCAGTCTAGTAGATGTTGAGACAAAAGTCAAACTAGTAGTAGAGGTTCTTAAAACATGGTCTGTAAATTAAAACTAGGAGAGATTTATGAAGATCTCTTTGACAGAAAGATGGTCAGCCTCAAACTAATTTGCCGCCTGATGGACCATCTGATGGCAAAGGGAGCGTTCCATGGCTGGAGTTTCCCAACTAGCAATGCTAATCTGGCCTTTTTGAAGGTACATTTTAAGGCTGTCTTCCTCAGGCCACCACAAGATCTCTGGCCTCAGCTCAGTTGCGAGTGGAGGACCTGTTTGGGAAGATGGGAGTCAGGACTTCTGATGCAATGATCTGTCCAGTGAAGTTGGTTCTGAAAAATTATGGTTTCAATGCTGGTCATCTTTGCCTCAATGAAGATAATTGTGTTGGTGTGGCAATTTTCCCAGATGATGCAAAGAATCTTTCTGAAGTAGTGCTGGAGGAATCTCTTCAGAGTTTCAACTGAGAGCATATTTCACTAAAGGAGGCACTAGCAAAGATAATGTGATTCTGAACGTCTTCCACAATGGTTGTCTTCTGAGGCAGAGGGTTGTCGAGGCAAGGGAAATGGTCAATAGCTTTCAGTCTTTCACCTATGATGGTGATTGCCAGGGACCCAGTTATGTAGAGTAGGATATCTTGGTTTTCTAGATATTGAGGGACAGTCCTAAGCTCTGGTAGGCTTTGGCAAAGAAGTTCAGAGTGGTATGAAGTTGTTCTGCAGAGTGGGCAGAGATGGCTCAGTCATCAGCATATTGGAGGTCAATGATTGTCACATTCATCTCTTTTCTCTTGGCCTTCAGGTGCTGCAGATTGAAGAGCTTCCCATCAAACTGGATTCAATCCCAGTGCCACAGGGACAGCAGTCAGAGATCGGCAGTGGAATAACATTGAGGTAGATGGTGAAGAAGGTTGGCACAACTGTACACCCTTGCTTAAACCTCATTCGGTTGGTGAAAGGATCCATTTCTGCTCCATTCCAGAGGACAGTTGCAGTCATCTGATTGTGTAGCAGCCTGAGGATACTGATGAATGTGGTAGGGCATTTGAGTCTAGATAGGATGTTCCAGAGGGCTTCCCAAGTCAAAGTTATTGGTCAGATAAAGAAAAGGCCACAAACAGCTTTTGTTGTTGTTCATGGTATTTTTCTTGGATTTGTCATGACATAATTATCATCGCGGTGGTGCTGCAGGAATGAACTGAAGCCAAACTGAGACTCAGGAAGGTCCTCCTTGGCAAATGGAAGAAAGGGAAGGGAAACTACAGAGAGAGCTAAACGCTGCTGTGTTTTAAACCTGTGAAGGACCTGAGTATGAAATAGATTAGAACAGAGAGCATGATGGATTTGTAAGAGACAACACAGCTAAAGTCTTGCATTTTTTTAAATTAATATACTATACCATGTAATGATCAGTATGAGTAATATGCCTTTATTTCTACCGTATGTGTTACTGAATTGTGCAGTAGTTTAACTACTTTATCTACCGTACTTTAATTATCTGCTTGTCTTTTATTTATTCTATATATGACTTTGTAACTTACTGGCATAGGATCATCATAATGCATTGTATTGTTCTTTAATCCTATCCTTCGACTGTCTTACAAAAATTATTTAGAATAATTACCATATATTGCTATCTATAGCAACTTATTCATTACTAAGTGACATTTTTAGTGTGTGTTTGGACATGCCGTGCTGCTTGACACGAGTTCACACGTATACTAAATATCCCTGCGATGGCAAGAAAACTATTAACAGCGTATGGTTGGGTAATATACTGATGTTGGAAGAATAACAACACTCTCTGAAGCTTCTTGACCAGGGTAAAAAACACCGGTCATGCAGTCTCCTTTTTATTATAAAAAAAAAATCTTTTACATGCACATGTGCACCACTGTGTACCAAAATCACGCAAGCACTTAACAAAGGGAACACATCTTTCAGAGCATTTTACATTTATATGTTAACACCCCCACCTGCTCTCACATTGCTATGCGTTCTTGACAACAGCCTTCCATAAAAACAAAATAGACTTCTCAATTTATATACCGAATACAAATCCTTTGAACCTTTCCAATTTCATTTTTGTTACATGTTTTGTCATAATATCAGCAACCATTTCTTCCGTTGGACAGTACTTCAGAGTAATTTTTCCATCATTTAACATTGCTCTGACAAAGTGGTACCAAATGTCCATATGTTTACACCTCTGTCTGCTTACAGGATTCTTTGCTAGGGCAATTGCACCCTGGTTATCCTCATAAATTTCTACTGGTACTGTACTGTGGCAGTAAGTGCCATATACTCAGCTTCACATGTAGAACTTTCAATTGAGAGCATTTTACATTTATATGTTAACAACACATCAGAAAATTCCAATAAATACTGTAAATACTTTAAGATGGAGATGTTTTTTCTCCATATTTTATTCCAGCTCTGTGACACTTACAGAGTATTTAATTTATAGAGGTGTGAGTATTTTTACAGGGATGTAAGTCACCACATGACTGTGTTTTGAAATTTAATTATAAAGTAATAAGTAAATAGAAAAAGACGACAGAACAACACTAAATGCACTTTGGATCCTAATACCAGAAGTGGTATGTACTGACAGCTGCTTTTAACAGGTCAGGTCAGGTTGGGGGCTTGCAATGGTACAGCATGTTGCTACATCCACCACACTACAAAACAGCTCAGGATCCTGGTTGGCAACCTCCCAGGCAGACACGCAGTCAAATCACATCCTTTGGAAATGGCCATCTATCTACTGAAGCCAGGTGTTACACTGGCATCCCCTTGGCCTGCCCCAGCCACTCGGGTCCCCAACAATGAGGATCCTGTGAGAAGGATCACACTCAGTGAATCGCGCCACATGGCCGTATTGCCATAACTGACACTCCTTAACAATTCAGATAATGTGCCTCATCCAGGACTCCATGAGCAACCTCTCAAAGTCAAACCAGCAGTACCCAAGGATTCTCTGAAGAGACACAGTACCAAAGGAGTCCAGTCTTTGTCTTAGGTCACTGGATAGCGTCCATGTATCTCAACCATATAGAAAGACAGGAAGCACCAGGACTCTAAAGACTTGGACCTTCACCCTTTTGCATAGATATCTGGAGCGCCACACACCTCTTTCCATCAACCTCAATCCATCTCCTTACTTCATAGGAAGAGTCACCAGAGACATGAATGTCACTGCTTTTAACATAGGACAAAAATGAATCATTCCCTGATGATTACTAAAAGAATGACTAAATGTAGTGTGACAGATAAACAGACAAACATACAGACCCATGTTTTTATTTACAGTACATCATTAAAACTACTAATTATTGGAATATAATTGAATGTTTCTCTATTTAAAAAGACAAAAAGCATGAGCTAATATTTGTGATGTATTACTTTCCCCATTGTTTGCAAGTCTTGGAAATGGAGGGTTGCTTATTATGGGTAAGATATAGCTTAGGCTGTGGCACAGTCTAATTTTTTGATAATAACGTAAAGACCCAATTGCTGGTTACACAGTTGTCATAGAGAAAATACAATTTAAATGTCTTGGAAAGTGTTTTGAATGTGGTTAGACAAAGTCTTTTAATGGCCTCTACTCTTTTCAAGTAATTGCCTTTTAAAAACCAAAAGCGGCTTTAACGTCTCTTCACCATTGCATAAAGCCACACTGTCACATATTAAGTTTCATCCTGCTAAATGCAGCCTTTTCTATAAAGAGCTCAAAACAAACACGTGATATTTGTCAATTTCAGTAATAAACTATAGTGGCAGAAAGTTTAATCTGTTGTTAATTAGCCCTATGGAAAAGTAAATCAAGCATCAAAAACCACAGATTATTTTAGGCTTCCTTGAGCATGAACAGAAAGACCCCAGCACCCATGATACTTTATTTCTGTTGACAGCTTTAGATTCCTTTCTGCCAGGCAAGTTAGTCTTTCTGATAGGGTGTTTCTTGATTTAATTTAGCCACTTTTTTTTTGGCTTCACCATACCAGCCTGTTAATCCTTCCTGTCTTTATGTATGTAAGCAGGATTAACAAGTTCAAACAAATGGTAAAATGAACCTATACACAACCTTTCAAGACCACTTAAAAGGACCCCTGACTGAGGCATGGACTTGGTATCACAGACGGCCCGTTTTGAAAAAAATCATCAGTGTTGCTTATTTACAAGCCATTTCTGATTACCGGTAATGTTCAGGCTGTAAAACATGGGAAACGTCAAAGCCGAAAGGAACTGACTACACAAAGACGAGACGGGGGATTTTACAGTAATAAAACCAAACTGGAATGTATACTTGCAGAATTTAAAACAAAGAGCCAGCAAGATTTTATTATGATTTTAGATCACTATGGCTTGGGGGCAACTACCTGGGGAGTACTCAAAAATCTGATCAAAGCTTGTGAGGTTGAGAACAAATTTCCTCTTGTATAAACATATTAAGGAACAAAATGAACAATTACAGAATGTGCTCAGGGAAAGAAAGGGTATTATTATCTGGGAAATTTACAAAGACCCTGTTCTTTGGAGCTACTATTTTGTGCCTCTAAAAACAGAGTGTTACTGACAATTTAATAATTGAGAAGAGAATTTGTTCAACAGGTCACATAAATACATAATTGCATGTGTTGTCTTTGTTAAATATCCATTGTTCAGTGTATTTTTTAAATTCATGTACCTCAGGTCAGCATAATACTGTCCCTGAAGAAAGAGGTACAACTGAGGATGCAGTCTTGAATAGGATGTCAGCTCATCACCACCCACATCTGGTCACCCATTCACACCTACTTCTGCTCAGCCACTTGAGATGTCTTACTTGCTCTAAAAGTTTTTAGGGTGTACAAGAAATGTAGCTCAGTGAAAGGAGAATGTACAAACACTACACTGCACTTCAAGTGTGTTTTGGCAGTAATATGATCCCTGAACAAAAGTGTTGACTGCTTTCTTCACTTGTCCACCCATTTATTCCTTATACTCAGAGTTTCCTCCTAAATCCTGAAGACATGCATATTAACTAACAACTTTAAACTAGTCCAGTGTGAATGAGTGTGAATGTGTACGTGAGTGTGCTATACAAGGGAATGGCATCAAATCAAAGGTTATTCGCTGCTTTGTCCTTGAGGCTGCTGGGGAAAGCTCAGAGACTTTATGACCCTGAAATTGGACAGAACGATCCAGTAAATGGATAGATATATAATTAAAATCACAGTATATATTTGGACTGTGGAAGGAAACTGAAGTCCATGAAGAAAATCCATATCACTCAAAAAGGGCATGAAAATATGCCATGGACTGTCTCATATCCATTAAAAAGGTATAATTTGACTTTTTTTTTTTTTTATTTGTTTCACATAATTATGGCAAGTGTCTAGTTTATTTTGAATTTAAATTCTGTAATCATTAGACATGTGAATTTTAAATATGTTTCATCCGCTTTTGTCTGAATTTGATTTTTATTGTGTATCAGCACCATCTGGCACAATCAAAAATACCACCTTACATAAGACACCACTCCTTCATAAGGCACACTTATTAGTGTGACTAAACTGGAACACTCACTGGAAACCTATGAAAATTAGACAAAATAAACAGACTACAGTACACAGACAATGAACAGGGTGGTCATTAAGCCCAAATGGTGACTATGTGGCAACAGATCTAACTGCTAAGGGCACATGGATTAGCTACTGAACAGTCACTTGGTGTACTAATAAGCTTGGCCTAGGGCATAAAATAACCTAACACCAGCTCTGGCTACAACACACTTTTAAGCACTAGAATCATTGACGTTTAGTTCATTTTCTTTTATACATAACCAGAGACATGGCTAATAATTTGCCTTACGCTACACTATCAGAGACAAATGAGTTTTTATTAATGTAAAATATGAGAGAAATACAACTTTGAACACTGCTGTAAACATACAGATCAGTCCGAGGGATGAATATAAAAGAGAGACCTAGCTGGTGATTTTCAAAGTTGAAAAAGATAAAGAAATAATACATATCCAAACCAACAAAGAGCTGGGAAACTCATTGCATGAAAAGATATTAGCAAAACGAGCGGATACAGGTTCTGGGATTTCTATCATATTGTGTTATTGTGCATAGAAAATTATATGGATCCTCACAGCTCACTTGTAATATTTTCAAGTAAATTATACACCTCAACAGCTGCTGAAATAAAACTCAACTGATGAATTTGCAGTGTTAAATGGCTATTCTTGGATAGCAGAGTGGTACAGTAGTTAGCACTTCTGCCTCTCAGGTCTAGTGTTGTGGGTTTGAATAATCCCTTTACCAGTCATTGTTTTTGTTGATTATGCACGTTCTTCTTGTTCCTATATGGGGTTTCCTCAATGTATTCTGGTTTTCCTCCCACATCCTCAAAGATGGGCAGTTTCATAGGCTAATTAGCAAGTGTACATTGACCTCAGTTTGAGTTAATATGGGTATGTATATGTGTTTATGATTCTGCAATGGATTGGCATCCCTTTCAGGGCTGTTTTCTTCCTTACATCTGGTCTTACTTCTCACATTTCTGAACTGGATTAAGTGGGTTTTCAAATGTGCTTATTTCTATTTATGCAAATGGACCTTTTTTTAGTAATCTGACATTCAAGTTTTGTTTCAGGTATAGTTACAGTATTAAAAAATAATATATAAAAAACAGTATTACTGTTATATCGAACTTTGTAATTCATGTAGCACTAAAATGCGTTGCATTTTCCATTCCAACAAATGGTGCATCACAAACATTACGAAATCTATAACCAAATGGTGTATAACTGAGGTAACAGACAAATTGATACTTTAACTCAATAAAAGAAAATTTAACTAGGAAAAATATAGGAAATATGAAAGGGGGTAAACTAATCCCATTCACATCCATTAAACCAGGGGTTCTCAAAGTCGGTCCTGGGGGCCAACTGTGGCTTCAGGTTTTTTTTCCAACCAGATTCATAATCAGTGACAACACTGATCTCATTTAATTAGCTGTTTTTTTCTCGTCTCTTATTCTACATTAAGAAAGCACCACAACATGATTCTTACATTAATAAAACATTTAGGAATATTTCCATTTTTGCTATAGATTTAAATGCTTCACTCCCTTTTATTGATTTCATTATATTTTGCCCCTTCTCTGTGCAGTTTGCTTCCTTGATTGTATCTTAATAATGACAACCAGCAGATCAGCAGACAGCCAGGTAAACAACAATGAATAATCAAAGGCTGCAACTACTTCAGCTTTAGACCCACTAATAAGAAAATAATTAAACAATTAGAACAATTAGAACACTTGGCAAAAAACAGAATGAAAATCAAGATGAAAATATTGTTAAAAAGAAAACAAAATACATTATTCCAATATAACTGATTGGTACATTTTAATATACCAAACTTAGTTTTCTAATTTCTACATTTTTCCCAAAACACAGAATCTGACAAATAATAGTTCACTTAATTAGCCCAGGAGTCCAATTAAAAATAGAAGCTTCAGCCACAGTGGGCCCCCAGGACCGACACTGAGAACCTCTGCATTAAACAATATTATTATTTGTCCTGATTAATGTAGCAAAATGATAACAACAAAAAAAAATCATGCAACTAAATCACAGATTCCATTAAAAGATATAAAGAGGCCACGCTGGCCAACTAGGACCCAAGTTTGGGACCCCCCATGGTTATACCATTAGCTACTTTCCTCTCTGTGAACATCAGTAGGTTCCAATGGGATTAGAACTTGCTCAACTGGTCAATTTTATTTTCTGTCATTACAACTTCCTTTATAAAGTTATAATGTCAGGTGTATATTCCATTTGTTGGAATGAAAAATGCAATGCATTTAATTAGTACATGGGACAAATGCCTTGGAATGGACTTGTCAAGAATGACACCCTTGAGTGAGTGTGCTACAAGTGACGTCATAGGTATTGAGGAGTGCACTTACAGTCTGTTGAGTAGATAACACTTCAGCACAGATGTATTTATATAACAGAAAACACCAGAGGCATTCATTGTTTCAGTTAGAAATCCAGAGAAAATGTTTCCTACCGTGTAAGTCTTCTTTGAAGATTTTGCTCTTTTATTTTTATTTTTTTATTTACTGCATTTTTGTGTATTGGAGAATAGTCGCTTGTGCACACACATGCACACTCTTGCAAAGAACAGTTTAGATTTGCCAGTTCACCCATCATCCACATATCTGGCATGTGAAAGAAAATGTGACTATCCAAAAAGATGTGCAGATAACCTGCAAATGGCATACAGTGAGCAGGTTAGGAATTGAACCCAAGTATGTATGGCTGTAAGGCATCAATGACAACCTCAGAATTCACTGTTCTTTACACTGTGAACAAATGAGCTGCATTTCCGCTTTTTAGTGGAGATTTAATTTCAGAGAAAACACACTTTTAGACAGATAGCAGGATTTGCTTGAGATAGACACAAGTCTTGTGACTCAAGGTAACAGAAAGCTTTAAATCTGAATCATTCACTATGTAATCAGTTCATTACCTAGATGAGATTTCTATCTTGTATATAGTTAGCATGATAACACTGATGCCTCTGAAATCTTCTATCACATTTGCTCTATGCATTTCAAACACTGGGCGGCACGGTGGCGCAGTGGTAGCGCTGCTGCCTCGCAGTTAGGAGACCCGGGTTCGCTTCCCGGGTCCACCCTGCGTGGAGTTTGCATGTTCTCCCCATGTCTGCGTGGGTTTCCTCCGGGCGCTCCGGTTTCCTCCCACAGTCCAAAGACATGCAGGTTAGGTGGATTGGTGATTCTAAATTGGCCCTAGTGTGTGCTTGGTGTGTGGGTGTGTTTGTGTGTGTCCTGCGGTGGGTTGGCACCCTGCCCGGGATTGGTTCCCTGCCTTGTGCCCTGTGTTGGCTGGGATTGGCTCCAGCAGACCCCCGTGACCCTGTGTTCGGATTCAGCGGGTTGGAAAATGGATGGATGGATTTCAAACACTCCAATATTTTTCCTTCAAGTTCAAGATTAAAGTGTGTTTTAAGTGACTTTTCTAGCTGTTATTTGTGCAGCTGTGAACCTGAAACATGACAACTCCTTAATATGCAATATAATATTAAACACAGAAAAATAGCAGGTTTACGTAGGCAAGAATTCTCACTGAAACGTACTTCTAATTAATAAGTTGGTTGGACAAAAAACCGGCAGACATTTGGATTTCACAAGTGCCGTAAATGGAAAATGCTGTAAAAAAAGAATGACATTTTAAAAAAATGTAATAGATCAGATTCATGTATTAAAGCACAGAATTTCCATATAGTAACCTCATAGTCCATTGTTCCAGTGCTATCCATATTCTTACACTAAAATTTTATTGTGTAGATAAACAAGTATGTTTTGCCCCTCCATATCAATCAGATTAAAGAGGGTTTTACTAGGTAAGAAAGTAAGTGTGTCAAGCACCTCCATATGAATCGCATTATATATATTGCAAAGGCGCTGGTAAGTTATATTAGGTAGGGATGAGTTAGCCAAGTATGGGCTGGCTTTACAACACCAGTGGCAGGGGTGCATACATAAATGTCAAGCCTGCAAAGCTGCATGTGTTTCCAACTAGCACGACAAAAGGTTAGCAGTCATTTTAAGGATAGAGACCTCAAAGAGCCATGTAAAGAGCAGAGAAACTATCCATTGAAGTACTTGGCACTAACAACACATTAGTGTTAGAAGTGGGATGAGAAGACCTACAGTTTGACTTATCAGAGCGGCGAGAGCCTCGGAGACCTAAATCAGACCAGCTTGGCTCTTTGGAGGAGTTGCTCCAGTGTCTCGAGGCTCAAATATATAATCTGGAGTGCTGGTTGCAGCAGCAATACAGACGAGAGACAGCTGAGAGACTGCCACCTCTGCAGTTGCATCACCACTTCTCCATCTGATCACATTCATTAGCCTGGGTAGCTTGGTGCCAGTTGAGCTTTGGGCTCATGGAGCTGGGGAAACATGTAGCAGATTAAGTTACCACTGACCCCAAGAGAGCTGTGAGAAGCAGGGCAAAGGACAAGACAAAATGTTGTGAAGCAGCAGTGGAGAGAGAGTCTCAAAGCTGAGCTTCAAACCTGGAATGTGGTTTGCAGCTCCAGTTCAGTGAAGGAAATCAGCCAAAAGACAGGCACATCTGCATCTCCACACAAGGAGGCTTGCCTGACCTGCACTGAACACCTCTGCAGCACCTTATGACAGCGCACCACTCAACATCCCAGCTGTGCCATTTGACAACACAGTGCTCACAATCCCTGCTGATGTGCCCTCGTCACCAGTTGCACAACTGAAGCAAGAGAGAAGATCATGCTGCCGTTTCAATGAGTTTCTGCATTATTTTTAGGCAGTTGGAAGTGGTTGCTGGGGACAGCAACTTCAGCAGGAGGGCAATATAACAGCGCTAACAAGTTACATCAGCTAGGGATGAGACACCCAAGTATGAGCTTGCATTGCATTACCAGTGGCAGGGGTGTCTATATAAACAGCAAGCCTGCAAAGTCATATGCTTTTTCCAACTAGTGTAATGCGGCAAAAGGCGAGCAGTCCTTTTAAATACGAAGAGCCACCTGAAAGAGCCATTGCAGAGCTCAGCACCGACACTGCAATATGTTCTACATGGTAGCTTATTCATATTTCATCTTGCATCATCCCACAATGTATGTTTTTATGTAGAACAAGCTGTGTATGAGCGAATGCATTATGCATGTGCAGGCACCGTAGTGACAATCAGCACAGAAAAATTTGCTTGGATTGAATCAATAGTAGTCACATCATAACAATAAATTCTAGAAGAAGCAATAGTTTTACAAAAATAACAACTCCTATATTTCTTGAAATAACTTGAAATTAGCATGTAATTGTGAATTATTGATTAATCATTTGAAATTCCATTTCTCACATGAAAGAGGAGGAACAGCTGGGGCAAAAGGTAAAATCTCACCCAGAATATACTGTAACATCAGGCAATCAAAAACAATTAATTCAATTATAATATTAAAAAAGTAAAAAAAAAAACTTGTGTGTTTTTTAAGCTTGAGATGGCATGTTATCATGATGGCCAGCCCCGTTTCTTTGCAACTCCAAAAACATCATTTCAGCTGCTCGCCTAGTGGTCATCTGCTTGGAGTTTGCACATTCTTCTCATGTTTTGGATTTCACTACTCCACATTACTTATACATCCCATAGAAATGAAAGATCAGCAGTTTGAAGAATCTAAAATCTGTGTTCTGTGAGTGAGTGGAGATGTATGCATAATTGTGTCCTGCAATGGACTGGTATTCCTGCAGGTTTGGTGTCATATTCACCCTAGGCCACTATTATAATTTTTGGCTGCCCACCACATTGTAATTAATGAGTAGGTTCAGAAAAAGAATGATTTTTAAATTTCCCTAAAAATCTTTAAATACATATGCAGCATTAAGCACATGTTAAAATAGTTCTATTTGGATGATTTGCATAATTACAAGCTGATGTGTTTGTGTATCTAAATTCAGATCTCAAAATACTAAGCAATGGTCTCTGACCGCATAAAATCCTGTACATTTATCCATTATCAAAACTACTTGATCAAGTGTAGGGTCATAGGAGGCCTTCCCATTTCTTGGCAGCATCAGATCCACAGGGTTTGCCAATCATGGACAGTGCAGTGTGCTAGTCCATGTCAGGCACAGACCCACACTCAACAAGTCACCGATCACCATGAACCTCATGTCTGTTAGAATTGAATCCTGAAAATAACCCCACACAGATACAGAAAACACATGCAAAACTTCACACAGACAGTGACCAGGCAGGGGTTTTAAACAGAAATACTTACAGCTAAATTATGTTAAAGTTTACTTTTGTAACTTAGGGCACAAAATATACTATTGTTCTGTTTTTGAAAAATGATTACATTCGTTTAAAAAACATAAATGAAACAGTTTAATAAATTATTTTAACATTTTCTCAAGAAACTCATAAGTAAACTTCCTTAGCAACACTTGGTGGTGTACCACAGACAAAATTGCAAATCTTACATCTTCAGAATATGGAAATTGGCTCTATTTAAAAAAAAGTCACAATGTATGTTTTTGTCCATAATTAAAAAACAAATTCAATATCTGAAAATGTTTGTATATCTTATTGTTCTTTTCATAAATAATAAAGAACTGAAAATTCAAAAATATGCTTTGGTGCTTTGGTTTATAAGATCAGGCTTTTCAGGCAAACGCAGCTCATCATTTCCTATTCACCCAACGTTGACAAAATCTCATCAAGCTGAGGTTTGAAGTTTGATAAAGAACTGCTATCAGTTTCAGAACTTTATAAATTTTTTCCATTTAACATAAAAACACTCTATGCAATGTTTTTTTAAGGCTGAATGTTTGGTTTAACTTGAAGCAGAAACTCTTAAATGTATTATCTAATATCTCTGTAATTCAGATTGTGGCAATTGAATGTTCAATGGCTTCTTCTTATCAGCAGTAATCACCAAGTCCTGCCTCTGACACACACAGTATGTTAATGCATGTGTGCATTTCCAAAGCCATTTAATCTAAATTTGAGAGGGAAAGAGCGGCTGTCTGAGCAGCACAGGACACAAGACAGAACCAAGATATGGAAGAAGCAGCTGTCCACAGCACGGGGCATTCACTCATGGTCAATCTGATTTTATCAGGTTTTTGATCTTGCTGTGATACTTCAGATCAGTTATTTTACAACAGCTTTCTACATTCAACCAATCTGATTTACATTTGGTCTCTGCTGTCATAAAGCAGGGCATTTAGATATAAAGTCAAACCTATTTTGTATCTTTTAAAAATGGTGTAAAAATTTGCTTGCCTTAGAAATTATTAATTTTCATTGATTTTAGTCTTCCAAGCTTTTAGTACTTTACATGAATTTTCATTAATATACATTAATATATAATATTAATAGACTTTGTACGTTAAAATCAGAGGCAAACTTTAAAGCTGATTCAGGTCAGGTTGGGGAGCATGCACTAGTACAGCATGTTGCAATAATGAGGATCCTGTAAGCTGGATCACCCTTGGGGAATCATGCCAAATGGCTGTAGAGCTGTAACTGACACTCTCTCATAATGCAGGTAAGCAATGACTCATTCAACACAAAGTCAAACCAATGGTACCCAAGGAGTCTCTGAAGGGACACAGTACTGAAGGAGTCCAGTCGTCATCTCAGGTCACTGGATAGCGTCCAGGTCTCACAACCATATAGCAAAACAGGAAGCACCAGGACTCTAAAGACGTGGACTGTTGTCCTTTTGCATAGATTCAGTATCTGGAGCACCACACACCACTTTCCAGAGACATCATGACATTCCATATCCCAATCCATCTACTGACTTCATAGGAAGAGTCACCAGAGACATGAATGTCACTGCCAAGATACAGTAAGTAAACCTCTCAACAAGGTTGACATTCTCTCTGCAGACAGACACTGCTAATGGCTGTGCCCAAGAGGTCATTAAAGCTGATTAATTGAAATGACAATGTTGATGCAATTTCAAAAATAACAGGCACTGGATGAAATCACATCCACCATTCATTCAGACCAAGCTAATTCAGAGTTTGCAACTGATCTGTCTTTTGGATAACATAACCTTTACAAACCTGCCTAATCCAGATAAGACAATTAGAGATTATCTGGGCAACCATGGGTGCAAAGTATGGATGGATGGATGAGCTAGTAGTCCATTTCATGCTACATTCCTTCACATTTTGTCAATTAAGAGTGGCCTATTAATCAATCTTTGGAATATGGGAGGAAAATGAAAGTGCCAGGAGAAAAGCAACACAGACATAGGGAGAACATGCCAGCTCCATGCATGCTGTGAATAAGCCATGATCTGAGCACTGTCTCCTGGAGTTGCAGTATAGCAGCAGTACCCATTGCTCTATTATGCTACTTCTCATATATTATACAATATTATGTATTGTGTGGTGTTAGTACGTGGGAAGCTCCTACTTGTAAAGACAACAGCAGGGTGGTACATTTTTTTGGTAAACTATATTTTCTGCTTCTGCTGTTTTTTCTAGTTTTTTTATTGAGCAACATCTGCAATCTATAAATTGAATTCAGAAGTTTAATGGTAAAAGAAGTGTGATAAAAAAAATACCCCTAATTCACTGGAGATGGTTTAAGGCCTTTTAGCTTTCTAAGATATAATACAATACACTTCTTGTGTAACTGCTATCTTTTCCAGGATTGGTTCTTGCCATATGTCTGATGCTGCCAGAATAGGCTCTTGTGATTGTGATGTATTCATACATAGAACTAGGAAGGTAAAATGCGCAAGGCAGCATTCAGATTTAAAGAGCAAATAAAGTGATTTTTGGCTAGCAAAAACCACACATAAAATTGGCTTCATCATCTGACTTCTTGGTAAGGAAGTACAAAAGCAAATAAGGAAACAAATGAAACCAAAAAAATCTGCTCTTGCTGATGGTGCAGTCGGTTAACTGCAGAAGCTAACTGCCTGAACTAAATGCTGATAAACAAATGCAACTGGATCCTGCATCTCTGCATGATTTGTTCCATCTGGTGGGTGCACTGAAAGATGAGTATCTGTGTGGCAGTTTGACTGGTCTCAGCTATCAAAAAAAGAAACACTTGTGAAGCCTTTTATGCTAACTGTGATTGGCTGGTAGTGGAGATGGGGTGGGGTGGGCAGAGCCACATCAAGTGTTAGTTTTGTTTTTGTTTATTATCAACTTTAATAAAATAGGCTTCAGCAAGTTTTAAGAGCAAAGCCATGAGACTGTCAGGATGCTGGGGTGTCAAAACAGTGTCTCTGTTAAAATGAAGTATTTTTTGTGAAACAAAAAGTTTATAACAAACAAAAATGAAATGGCTGTTAGCCTAGTAGGTAATAAATATGTAGCATTTAAAAACCATAGTTCTATCCTGGTGGAGATCAGTGTCCAAAATAATCACAGAATTCTGGTTGGCCTCTAGTTTATATAGGAAGCTGACCAGATGGGACAGGGCTTGCATCAGCGTCGCGGTCATTCCAAAATGACTTCTTCCATTCTTGGGGAAAAAAAGTTAACAGCAGCTAAAGACTGTTCTTCATTTTTATTCTTTCTCATCTATTTTATCTGACCAAAACCAGTATATAATAAGACTGAATGTAGAAATAATCCATAATTCATGTTGCCTGCCAAAAAACCTAGAGGATAATTTAAGCGATAGACCACAAACAAAGTATGGGAGTATTTTGATATTTTTCCTTACCTTGCTCTATTACTTGGCATGGGCAGTGTGACAAGGGGAAACTGAAAGAGCATTGAAGCATAGTTATACCTTCGCAGCAGAAGTTCTCCCTTAATTTGCATCTTGCCTGATGAAGGGCCCTGAGTTGCCTCAAAAACTTGCATAGTGTGATATTTTTAGTTAGCAAATAAAAGGTGTCATTTTGCTTGACTTCTCATTACATCCATAATGGCTAATACAGTACAATACCCCAGTACTGTAAAAGTCAATGTATTTTACGTAGAGCTATTTACCATATACAATTGAAATGTTGTGTGTGTGTCAGAGAGAGAGAGAGAGAGAGAGAAAGAAGGATATAATTAAACACTTAATGAGCAGCACTTAGGAACTCTCAAGAGAATGGTGTGAGGCAGAGCCAGTGGCATGAAAGTATTGGTAGTGGACACAATGGAGATAAGATCATCCAGGCCTATTTAAATGAACTATGAAAGACTGGAGCAGTGGCAGTGCTGTTAGAGGTCAACTGAGAAAGGAGATGACCTCCAGCAAACCTCTTGTGAGTGATGATAAAATGTCAGTCGAATAATGAAGACCTTTCAAAATAATATTTTGTCATACAGTGCAAATGAAATTGTGTTCAATAGGCAAATTGTTAAATTGTACAATACAATAAGTAATCAACATGATTCATGATAATAATGATGACTACTCCAAAATAGCAATATGATATAGTTCACAGTGATAAGAATATATTTGGGGTCACCGACTTACCTCCTGAGTGGCAAAAAAATTTCCAAAATGATCTCATCAAATGGAATATCCATCAGTGGTAAAAGATGAAGAGGAAGTACTTAAGTCACTGAGGGATCTACATTAACTGGAACTTGGAACAGAAAGCACAAAACTCTTTACTTTCTCCTTCAGGACAGTCTAACAAAAAATTAAGGAGAAAAGCTTGTTCATTTTTATTCTTTTTAAGATAGTCACCTATGCAGTGTACATGCACTAATAGCAACATATTTTCTAGTACAGGTGAAGCACTGCCAGTTGTGTGCATTACCCAAGTGAACATTTTGCTACCCTAAAAATAAATCATTATTACTACCAAAATCTGGGCTTGCAATAGTAATAGTCCTTCTTGCTGTGTTTGTATCAACAATCTCAATAGCTACTTTCTGTGCATACCTGGAGGAGACATCCTTCTATTGTTCTCTATTCAACAACAACAGAATCAATCATCAGTAACTAAAACTTCCAGAGTGTATGAAGGTTGTGTCACAATTCTACACCGGTGAAATAGAAGCAATTGCTTCTAACTTAAGGTTACCCTATATGACTTTTGACATTCTTTTCCTGGTTTGACAGTGTGCCCTCTTGACAGCCACTCCTCACTAAGAACAACACATAGTAAACCAACAATGGACAGATATTGTAACTTAATTGAATAAAAAATAATCAGGATCATTACAGGCAGAATGCAAACAGCAAAATAATCAGAAAAGAAAAAACAAACCACACCTTACTGTCACTCTCTATAAATCCAAGCCTTTAAGGCAGATCTATAGTCACATGCTCAATATATGGTACATCATAGTCTCATTTACACTAACCAGCAACTTTATTAGGTAGACTTTGCTATTACCAGGTTGGACCCCCTTTTGCTTTCAGAACTGACATAATTCTTCATGGCATAGATTCAATAAGGTGCTGGAAACATTCCTCAGGGATTTTAGTCCATATTGATACGATAGCTGACAGGAGTGGTACCTGTGTCTCTCCTGCTTCTGTAGCCCATCTGCTTCAAAGTTTGACGTGTTGTGCATTCAGTAATGCTTTTCTGTATACCACAGTTGTAACGAGTGGATTTTTTAGTTACTATTGCCATTCTATCAGCCTGAACTAGTCTGGCCATTCTCCTCTGACCTCTGGCATCAACAAAGCATTTTTGCCCAGACAACTGCCGCTTGCTAGATATTTTCTCATTTTTGGACCATTCTTTCCAAACCCTAAAGATGTTTGTGTGCAAAAATCCCAGTAGATAAGCAGTTTCTGAAATACTCAGACCAGACCGTCTGGCACCAACAACTCTACCACATTCAAAGTCACTTAACTTCAGCAGGTCTTCTTGACAATGTCTACATGCCTAAATGCATTGAGTTGCTGCCATGTGATTGGCTGATTACATATTTGCATTAACAAGCAGTTCAACAGGAGTACCTAATAAAGTGGTCAGTGAGTGTTTACATACCCTCTGTTGGCTTGGATGTGTTGCCAACTATAATTTCTCTTCCCCAGTGTCATTCATTAGCATCAGGTATTTATATGTCCTCACAGGTGGCGCAGTGGTAGTGCTGCTGCTTTGCAGTAAGGAGACTACGGAAGATTGTGGGTTCGGTTCCTCCCTGTGTGGATAGCGCTTTGAGTACTGAGAAAAGCGCTATATAAATGTAATGGATTATTATTATTATATGAATAGCATGGTTGCCTACTGCATTGTTTGATTCCACCCAGGCCACAGTACTGTTACTTCATTCTGGTGCATCTGCCTTACATTTCTGGGCATTAAGATCACATAAATTATGGGGACTTTTGTCTCCTGCAGACCCCTGTGCTTCTACATTGACATCTGTAAGATATTTACTGATAATGCCAATGTTATTCTATCCCTATCCTGTGGGCTGCTTCTTTGACATACTCCTGCCATGTGCCATGCTGGTGGTAATCTTTAAGAACACCCTAACAGCTGTACACTCCTCACACAAGTTAGACAAGTACAGTGTGCACAGCTCATTACAATCAGCACTAGGATTGAAGGGGTACACCCTTCTTTGTGGGCCTGATGACTCAATTATTTCTGATGCTCTGGGTATATCTTGGGTGATGCAATGGACACTCACATTGGGTTGTTTGTGTCTGAAGTGATTTAATGAGGCTTGCAACTGGATCTTCTTGCTCTCTCTGAGGTATTCTGAACCAGTAACATCTCTTTTTTAGAGCTTGATTTGCTAATTGCATTGTTGTTCCTATAAATGATGACTTTTTCTGTTTTCTTCGGTCATTTTATAGATTGAGTTACACTCGCCTTACTCAGGGTGTCAAAGGGTAGGTCACTCACCAACAGAAGGAGGTTCCAATGCAGAATGCATGACATTCCTTGCCCATTTTCTTTTTTACACAGCACTATTGTTTTGCTGTTCCTTTACGATATATTTTCTGGTCCACCTCTTGCATCCATGCCCTGGACAAGAACTCTATCACCAGGTTGAACAATAATATCCTTGATATGGCAGTTATAGTATATTTATCCTCAGGCAATAGTCTGCTTTCTACAGTCATAAGCAATTGAGTAGGCTTCTCTCATGCATCCAACCCATCTCTTAGCATTGGTGGAATGTGACTCAGGTAGTCGTGGATGGTGTCCAAACATTAAAAAGAATGGTGAGATGCCAGTTGCTTCATGTCTGATACAACTATATGTATGGACAACATGTTCTAGATGTTCTTTTCAATTTTCTTTGTCCTCCAGAGTTCGGAGCATCTAAAGAAGCATTCTGTTGAATTGTTTAGATAGGTTACCCTGAGTGTGGTAAGGAGTTCTCTGGGAATGTCTCACTTTGGACATCGTCTTCAAGGCTCTGTGTAACTCATCTTCAAACTCTCACCCTTGGTCATGGTGTAACTTGGATGGGTATTCAAATTGAGTGATAAAATCAATGAATGTTCTTTTGGCTGTTGTGCCGGACTTGTTTTTGGAAGCATAAACTAGAGCATATCTTGTAAAGTCATCACCCACCACAAGGATATATACAAAGCCTCCCTTGCTTTGTTGTAAATGGAGGTAGTAGACTGAATGGAGTTCAAGGAATAAACGTGTAGTTATGGTCCCCATTTGGGCTCTTCTTTTGTTATTTGCATTGCCATTTATTTGTCATTCTTTAATATCTCTCTTCATGAATGAGCAGTAGAAACTCTCTCTGACAAGACTGATAACTCTTTCTCTGCCAATGTGACCCATATTGTCATGAAGACACTTCATTACCATGCTTTTGTATAGTAGGGTTAAGTTGTCCCCTTTTAAATATTTAGTTGTTCTAATTCTTCAATGCCTTCATGTGGTTCAAGCAACACAACTGTATTAGCTGGGACACAAAAAAAAAAAAACTGGAATTCTGCACGTAATATGTGTTACTTGGCCAGAATAAATCATAACAACATCGAACCCCACTTTTATCCAAAGCTGCTCATCACCCTGGGCTTAATGTTTGAATGCAACTTACAATGGTAGTGGCTTGCTCACTGTTTACTTCCATTTCTCCAAAATAGATTTATCAAAGTAATAAGGACACTAGATTCACTTTCCCTGTCTCCTGATAAGCTTCTGAATTACAATGAACCCTAGGAATGGTCTTTCAATGGCCATCTGGCTCACTAGAAATGGAATCTGAATGGAGAGATCTGGATCATTGTTCCCTGGAAGGTTCACAAAATTACTTCTATCCAACCTACAAACAAAATGATATTTCAATTTACAGCCTGAATATTTATAGCTTTGCTTCCTGTCAGTTCAGCAAGGGGATGTAGCCCAACATGTGACAAGTACTTAGCTTTCCATGAAGGATCAAGTATACTAACTTGTGCCTCTGTGTCAAGTAAAGCTGTAATAGCTAAACCATTCATATAGCACTTAAGTAAGCATTTTCTCATAATTTGGACAACTCTTGTCATGAGTAGCTTGACATTTTGCAATGCACACAGCCTTGGAGTTTACAGGAGCTGAGGTACACTTCTTTATGTCATTTTGGGACCCCTTGTGCTGGCCAGTCACTGGGTGTCTCTCAACTGTGTGTTTCCCTGTTGCTCTGACCTCTTTAAACAACCTATAGCTCTATGCCCTTTTTCAGCATAAATAAAACAGTGAGCACAATTTAAGCTGCCTTGCTGCAAACATTTAGGACATCCATATTTTTATCTTGTACAGACAGTGGTGTTTTCTTGTGATTGTACAGCATGTTCAGCTGTTTTGGTCTGTCTCAAGGAGTCAACAACACTAGCAAGAACTTCTACTTGTGTGAGCAGCTGTTGTACGATTTTATTTTCACTCTTACAGTTTCTTGGTAGGCTGTCTTGGTTTTCCTGTTCAGGTGTTGTTTGTGCACTATGGGCAGAGACTACTTTCTGATGAGAAGAGCTTCCAAATCTGCGCTCTCATGCACTTTCATCACTGGTAGTTTTGATGAAAGGGTTTGAGAAGGGTTTCATCTGTAAAAGTATTATCAGTTAGTTCCCCCCTCATATCATTGTATTTTATACCTAGGACCTAACAGATAGAATGAAGAAAAACACTCTGAACTGTTTGTGTCTCATATCTGATTTCTCTGCCAGCCTTCTCAGAGGCAAACATCACTTTCTGTTTGAGTCCAATCGTCCAATAAAGAAACTGTTGTAGAGTTTCACTATCATATTGTTTGGCACACATTAAGTCTTGAAAGAGCTCAGTACTGTTTTTTTCACCTAAACGATATCCTTAAACTGCCCAGGTTTAATAATTCTTAAGACACCTTAAATAATTTCAGTTTCACTATAGCTTTCTTTCACTCCTTCCTCAATCTGTTTCTATAAAACTATTGTCCACATATTACTAAATCATATAATTACTAATAATAAACTGACATGAACAGGGACAATAAACAACAGGAAAACAGTTGTGGAATTTGTCTATGAACTCACTTCAGGAGTAGTTTGAAGAGAAAGTGCCAGCACAACAGTGTAATACGTTCTGAGATGACAAGCTTGCCCTCTAGTGGCAAAAAGCTTTGTGGCTTTTCTTTGTTTTTTTGATATACAGTACATATAAAATATATATATATTATAAAAGACAAGACAAAGAGAGTGAATCGGTGCACCTTGTGGCTAACCCTGTATAATTATACAACTCTGAAATGAGAAAGAAAAAAAAAACGTGTTAAAGACATAAAATGAATTGTCCCGACTTCTGTAACAGGCAGACTGACTAAGATGGTGGCTCTTCCAGTTGTTCAGCATTCTTGGGGGAAGAGACAGGTCCAGGTGGCACATTAAAAGTGGTGTCAATCTTATTTTCTGCAGAGGAAGGAGAAGAGAGGTCGTTATTATGCAGCACCAACTCATGGAGAGAATTACCATCAACCAGCAGAGAATTACCATCAACCAGCCCTTAAGTTGTTTCCCATATATATATATATATATATATATATATATATATATATATATATATATATATATATACTGCATATATATATATATATATATATATATATATATATATATATATATATATATATATATATATATATATATATATATATATATATACTGTATACATATATATATATATATATATAAAATTTGGAAGAGAAGGAGAATACTGATCCTAGCAAACTATATACATTATTTATTTCTGTGACCACACTTGTGTCAAATGTAGTTTGTCGTTTGATGGGGGTTTTGAGTAGCTTTTTGAGGAACATAAATTTGTCATAAAAAATTACATTTGGTAATCTCTGAGCATTTGTGGGCTAGATGGTAGTCATCATACATATCATGAGATAAAATATTATAAATAATATGCACTAAAAAGACTGACCAAATTAAGTTAAATGCAGAATGTTATTTAGAGACAACAGTAGAAGCTTTTTCCTGCCATTCAAAAAAAGTTATTTTTCAATAATTATTATATTATTTCACAATAGTATTATGTTTTTAGAACTGCATTTTAAGAATCTACTGAAAAATACATTTTCAGGGTTTGAGAAATGGGTGGATGGGGATAGATTACATTGTCAGTATTAGCAGATGACAAGAATAAACACAACACATGAGATTTTATTTTACATGAGCATTAAAATGCACATTTAGTGCTACACCACTTTTCAAGTTCAAATTTATTGTCACATATGAGTAAACAAAGAATAAAAAGATCATTAATTGATTGATGACTACAGCATGACTGATGATGGCTAGTGATGTTGCCTCTCACTTCCATCCCAGATTTGTAGGTTCGAATCCTAGCTACATCATTTTTTATTAGAATATTTGCATTTTCTCCCCATATTTACTTGGGTTTTAACAGATTACCAACGGACAATCTCATGAACGCCACAAACAGACATTTAGGGAATTATAACCAAACTCCATTAAACAAGGTTGCATAATTGCGTTAAAACGTGAGATTTCTTTACATCATTGGAAATACATAAACAGGATTACCTGTACCATTGTTGCTATAATGCATTGCATATTTAACATTTATTTTTTTCCATGTGCTTCAGTAACGCTTTGGTCTGTGAAACTAAATTCATATTTCAACATACTGAAAAAACAGAAGAAAAAACAGCAACAAATTTTAAAAGGCATAAACTAGTACATTTACATTTACAAGAGAAAGCTTTGACTGATTTTTTTTCTTTCGTTTAAATGATAGATGATCCGCTGTGGCAACCCCTAACATGAGCAGTCGAAAGAAGAAGAAGAAGTTTATCGTTTAAACGATGAAAAAAAGACTTGGTAGGATGTACAGCAATTAGCTAACCTAAGGAAAGCACATATTCGACTTGCAAAAGCTTTTTTTCATTACTCTCTGAGGTACATCATTAGCCTGAGGAGCTGACGCTTGTTCTGTAGCAGCGGGCCAGTGGTCTGTAGGGAAAGGCTGGCCACTGATGTGGGCCAATGGCCTGTGATGGGGCTGGATGTGGGGGTGAGGGCACTGGTCCATGGGAGTCAAACGTAACAATACAGTACTGTACAATTCAAATGTTGAACCCTTGTTGCTGCTTTGCGACTCCACCGCTCTGCTAAATGTAAAGACAATTACTTTTTCTGTGGTCTGCTCACCTTTACTCAAAAACAAAGTGAAGTCAAGCAAAGTGACACCTTTTACTGGCTAACTAAATGCTTTCAAGGCAGCTCAGGCCCCTTCTTCAAGCAAGATGCAATCAGATTACATCTTGCCTGAAGAAGGGGCCTGGGCTGCCTCAAAAACTTGCATATCGTAATCTTTTTAGCTAGCCAATAAAAAAAGTGTCATTTTGCTTGACTTCTCATTGCATCATCAGGCAATGAAAACGTCGGCGTGTCAGCAAGCAATCCAGCAATTTTCAACCCTCTTTGTTTTTCTTTGGTTATGTCTTGCGTCCGGTTTAATTGCAAACATTACGTATTTTGGTGTAACGCTGTTGGAATACAGGAGGAAAGAAGACTGTGTTATAATGGCCTCCGCACTTGCGTATATAACCCCTGGCTATTGTAATGAGCGTCTTTTGCCATTAGGGTCTCCATACTGCCCCTTAACTTGGTGTCCTGTGGAGTTTGTAAAGACGGCCTCAGAAACCTGTAATGCAAGGCAAGCCATTAGCCCGTGGAGCGAGACAATGGTCTGTATCGGTGCCATGGGGAATTCCTGCACACGCTATAAAAATGACAGGTTCTGGTGATGTTCCATTGTAACGAACGCTAGCAGATAATGGATCGATTTTACCAAGATGGTCCTCAATTCAAGATCTCACATAACAACTCTGTGCAACACTTCTTACGTAACGTCAATTTAATTTTTCAAAGATACAACTATTGTTCATTTGTGAGTAACACCAACTGGTGCGCCTATTTGACGTCACTTCCGTGTTTGAAGCAGTAATCTGCAGAGCTTCACTTCCGCCCGAAACTTCGGAGACAGAAGCCGGAAATGAATGAGGAACTTTTCCGGTTAGAAAAAGCGAATACAGTGGCAGGGAAGAGAGAGTGCGTCACTGCAGAGGAAATTCGATTTGAATTAGCAGAATAAAGAGTCACTGTATTTGTTTCTTCCAGAAAAAAATATAGTTTAACACAAGGGCGAAAAGATCGAGAAAACATGGTGAAGATTGTTTGTAACACGGCGCTAATGCAGAAGGGCCTCGTGAAAGAAGCTGAAGGCTTGGTGCCTGAAAAGGTTCGTGTTTTTGTTTTGGTTTGTTCTTGTCTGGTAATGGATACCGGTTGCATATTTTAAGCTTTGAGAATTGATTTTAAAGAGATAAGAATTTAAATCAGTGAGTTGATCTTTGGTGAATCTATAAGCCGATGTACTAATATTAATGCGTATTGTTACATAGGTCATCGTGAAAATTTTTATTTGCGGTGTACACCGATCGGTAAGTTGTCGCAGGCTTGCAATCAGGAAATACCGGAGACGTTTAAAGTTGGGAGCTGCTGTGTTTTCCAGTAGAAGTCTGATCACAATTTATGACCGCATAAGATCTATTCTTCTTCTTCTTCTTATTATTATTATTATGAAGGTGGCGATATGTACCGTCGAAGAGAAGCAGTGACCGACTCTGTAACATACATAGTTTTGCATGAGGTCCAGAGTAATGTGAGTTGACATTACACATTCCAGATCACTCCAATCAGCATCTACTTAATGCGCACAAGTACTGAAGAATTAGTGGAGTATTCACTAATTGCTAACTCGATGATTGTTTTCCAGGGTTTTTAGGACGGATTTTTTTTCTTTTAACAAGTAAAAAGCATAATACAATCATGCATCTGCATTTTACGATGTAGCGTCATTGAACAAATAAATAATAAAGCATTCTCACCAGGCGCCTGTCTGTTATTCATTCGCTGGGTGCAGTTAAAGGGAACTGCAAACGTAAATACTTAACTGCCTTAATGAACAATGTCCTGTATTTTAAAGCTGACTTTGGGCGGCTTTATATCTCTTTTGGACCACACCGAACCAGTTGCTTAGTCCAGTTATTTATAAGCAATCTGTTTTGATCAATCATTAAGATACTATATAAAGAAATTAATTCAAAAAATTTCATAGTGAACAGCATCAAATAGCACTCTAAGTAAAATTAACAGGTACATGATAAAATACACCAGTCAGTACTTGATAAATTGCACTGAAACAAAGTTTTTACAATCTAAATATGTAGACCTGAGAAGGTAGTATTGCTTTCCATTATATTCACAATATACTGGACACAGTTTTCAGTGCAGTTTTCAATAAGACAATATTATGCATGTAAAAGATGAAAATGCAGCTGAAAAGGTGCATTCTTTAAGCAATTCCATTGGGGGAGAGTGACAAAACTAATAATTTATCGCTCAATGGGTATTTTTAATGGCATTTTCAAAATAGTCCCATGTCAGGTTGTTTATGTAGTAAGATACAGTTTTGGATCAAAATACAAAGAGTAAAATGTGGCTTGTAGAGTAATTCTGAAGTACAGGAGCTATATTTGTTCAGTTTGCTTTATGATTAAATAATAAAAAGACTACATGAAATTTGTAATTTGTGTTGATGGCAAGCTCAAAATATGTAGGTGGGTGTCATTAGTAATATATAACGTAAACTGCTAGTAATGTATCAATTATACCAGTCTATTATGGAACAGAACATACTGTATTTTAAAAAGCTCAACAGTTGTTGTAATTAATGTAGAACAGATTATATACAGCCCTCCATATTTCTGGTAGCCCCATCCGGGGTTGGCTCACATCTTGCACTTAATGCTGTCTGCATGTGCTGTAACTTTGTAGGACCTTAAAATTGCTTTTTAGAGGAAGTGTTTGTATAGGTTATAATTTGGATGTATCGATTTTAAAGCCATTAACTTAAATAATATGTGGATATATGTTTTAATATTCTGTACAAGAAGAAAATGTTCATTATTAGTACAAATTGTGCAAGCAGTGATTTGTGTGGCTGCCAAATCTTAAAACAAACTTGCAATAGAATAACAGTGTTAAAGCATTTCAATACGTATTGCAGACAGGTCTGATCTTGTCTGTAGACTATTAATATTGTGGATATTATGAGAACAAGAACCACTATAAATGGTTAGAAAGTTTGAATATAGCATATTGTTTAAGCAACTTTTCAAATTGCAATTTATTTACTGTACACACATTTTCCTCTTCTTCTAATTAACATTTTTCATCCCAATGTAATGTTGATGAGTTCCCCTTACATTACCTATTAAGCTGTTTATAGGAGAGGGTGATAAGAAAAATAGGTAAACATTGGATGATTTATTGAATGATAAGTACTAATATATTTCTGATGAAACAGTAATGTAGTTGTTGATACACATTCTTTTTCTAGTTTATTTCAATTACCTTCAATCTTGGTAACACGCAGGTTAGCTTCACAGCCTGATGATCTCCATTCTATTCTCTGCCCAAATGCTGATAGTATTTTTGTTGTTGTTGTATGTGACTTTTTTTTGCCACTCCAGGGTAGTCTGTTTTCCTCCTATATTACAAACATGGGTTTTTTTTAGGTTAAGTGTTGACTCTAATCTATCATAGTATGAGTACAGGGGAATGAGGATCAATTTGCTTCTGTTGGCTTTACTTTGAAGATTTGGTTCATACTTTAATACTACAGTAAAGAGTGCAGACCTTCAATAACTCTGTAGTGAAAGGAAGCATTTGTATGATCAAAAATCTTTGCCTCAATATCAACTAAATAAAACACTCAGAAATTGGCACTGTAAGGGATTTCTGTCCAAAAACTGGATTTTACAGTAAATAACCAAGACATTTTATGATACACAACCATGGAATCAATTTTCTTTTGTCCCCCAATCTGACAGCTATCATTGTACCAAGTTTAGATTGCATGTGCCATAGCATAGTTATACTGTTTAGCACAAGGTGTCCCCCTTATTGTAAACATGTAATCTCTTGGAAATGTGTATAAAACACACACTGCAGGTCAAAAGTTTTAGAACACCTCGGTTTTTCCGGTATTTCTTCATATTTAATCAGTTGAAATGCAATGAATGGCCTAAAATGAAGAAAAAGTAAGCCGTAAACTACCAGAGGTTTAAATTTAAAGTTAAAGTTAGCAAAAGTAGGAAAAGAAAGGAAATTTCAGAATACTGCAAATGAGGCTTGTTCAGAAAACAACTAATAGGTTATAAAATAAAAGTGCTCTGCAGCAATTAAAGTAATGTAAGCCTTGAAAGTTGAATCAAAACTATTTGCACAGGTGTTCCAACTTCTTGATTACTTAAAAAAAAACAAAACACCACTGTCTTTCATAAAGCAGAGTTGAAAAAGCCTGTGTTACTACACCCTATGAAGTACTACTTGGGCAATATTGCACTGACAAAAGTTGTAAATTCCAGTGATTATGGCAAGAAATGACAATAACATGAAATGAGACAGAGCATTATTACCTTTAGAAGTTTAGGACTTCTATTTAGAGAAACTGCAAAAAAAAAAATCAAATTGTCCATGAGTACAGTGTTCTATACAATCCCATGGCAATCAGAAACTGGAAAAAACTGAAAGGAAGAGATCTGGCAGACTCAAAATCACAACCCAATCAGAAGACAAGTTTCTGAGGGTCGCCATCTTGCATGGTTGTCACCTCACAGCACAACAGCTTCAAGCACAGCTTACAGTGTTTGGGGGGGAAAAAAAAACAAGTCCCAGTTTCTACCGTGAAGAGAAGACTTTGTGCTGCAGGTTTGACAGGGTGAGTGACACTAAGAAAGCCATTCCTTAAAGGACATCGTGGGGCCTTGAAATACGGCTGTGGACTATTGCTTACTGGAAGAAAGTCTTATGGACTGATGAATCAAAATTTGGAATCTTCAGTTCATCACGCAGGGTGTTTGTATGCACGTAGAGTTGGAGAAAGGGCGGGTCCTTAGTGTGTGACACCATCTGTCAAACATGGATGTGGAAGTGTGATGATCTCTGGTTCTTTTGCTGGAAGAAGAGTTGGTGACTTGAACAGAGGGACTGGCGTTCTGAATGAAAAGGGTTACCACAGTATGGCTGTTACCAGCAAAATGTGGCTTCATTCTTCTTCTTCTTTTGGCTGTTCCCGTTAGGGATTGCCACAGCGGATGATCTTTTTCCATATCTTTCTGTTCTCTGCATCTTTGATGAATCAAACAGTTGAATAAAGGGTTGCAGACTTAATGATTCCTTTACATTTTTTTTGCCATTGTTTGTTTATTCTATACCTTGATTTTTATGAAACATTAAGATAATAAACTGCATGAATTTCCATAAAAACTCAAAAAATGAAGTGTTCTAAACTTTTCACTGGTGTTGTATGTAAATATAAAAAAAAAAAAAAAAAAACTTTAAAAGTTAATTAGTGGCGTAGAAAAGGTTTTATTTATGCACTTATGATGTTAATCTGCATCCATCCCTGCATGTAGGCCCTCCAACCTGCAGGGAAAAACTTGGGGGTTGGTGGCAGAATTGGCACTCCAGCCACCATAAAAAAACCTCACACTGTTCCACTCCATCTGAACTAGTGTGGTGCTGAGGTATCACCCGTTGCATGGCTGCACTTGGGTCCTAATCTGGGATCCTGAGTTGGTTTGTCGTGTGGTGGGTGTGGCAATGCATGGTATCAGTGTACGCTCCTAACCTAACTAACTCTAAATGTAAAAGTCCCAGTTTCTACTGAACAGCATTTAGGTTCTCGGGAAAGACATCATTTATTTGTCTCAGTGGGAAATTTAGTGTTTTTAATATCACTGATTACATCTTTTTTGTGGTATGTTATTGTGATAAAATTTTAGTTGTAACACTAGGGCTGTGTGATTCCATGTATAATACTATTGTCTGGACAAGGGAGTATCTGGCAATGAAGTGATGGTTATGGCTTATAGATAATTAGCTGCTCTACCCATGTACTGCTGAAAGTTTGGGATACATTATGGAAAAAAATTGTACATTATTCTGTTTCATTGTGGCTTGTTAGCAGATAGTTAACCTTTTGCTATTGTGCAGAAACCATATGCTCCAAAAAAAGTGTAATGTTGCTGAGAAGTTGTATCAACCTGGGGATCAGTGACCCACAATATGAGCTGGCATTTCATAACGCAAATGACCAACTGTGGAGTGACAACAGTGAACAGTCATTTTAAGGATCGTGAACTACCTAAAAGTGTTATGCAAAAAAACAAGAAACCATGGGCACTCAGAATCAGTTCGGCTCAAATTGCTGACTCATTATTAATACTAGGTTAAAAGTAGCGCAGGCCCAGGTGACTCCTGAATCCCCTGTTTTGCTATCTATGTTCTGAGGTCTGTTACATATGCCTACAAATTATAATGCCTCTTTAATAAAGAGAAAAGTCACCTTGACTCGCTGAGCTATGTCGCGAACTAGCAACTCACAGTAACCTTTCAGATTGGACATCTGTGTAAGGGATAAAACTTGGCCAATCCCCTGTCACTTATTAGTATATATCTACTCTGGCCCTTGGCCCATTGGGGTGGGGGAAGGACCATGATGCATATAGTGCAGGAACCACACAAGCCTGATGTTAAGACTGCTTTTAATCTTGTAGATAGATAGATAGATACTTTATTAATCCCAATGGGAAATTCACATTCTTCAGCAGCAGCATACTGATACAATAAATAATGTTAAAGAATGATAATAATGCAGGTGAAAAAAAGACAATAACTGTATAATGTTAAATGTTAACGTTTACCCCCCCGGATGGAATTAAAGAGTCGCATAGTTTGGGGGAGGAACGATCTCCTCAATCTGTCAGTGGAGCAGGACAGTGACAGCAGTCTGTCGCTGAAGCTGCTCTTCTGTCTGGAGATGATACTATTAAGTGGATGCAGTGGATTCTCCATAATTGATAGGAGCCTGCTGAGCACCCTTCGCTCTGCCACAGATGTTAAACTGTCCAGCTCCATGCCAACAATAGAGCTTGCCTTCCTCACCAGTTTGTCCAGACGTGAGGCGTCTTTCCTCTTAATGCTGCCTCCCCAGCACACCACTGCGTAGAAGAGGGCGCTCGCCACAACTGTCTGATAGAACATCTGCAGCATCTTATTGCAGATGTTGAAGGACGCCAGCCTTCTAAGGTAGTATAACCGGCTCTGTCCTTTCTTGCACAGCGCATCAGTATTGGCAGTCCAGTCTAATTTATCATCCAGCTGCACTCCCAGATATTTATAGGTCTGCACCATCTGCACACAGTCACCTTTGATGATCACTGGGTCTATGAGGGGTCTGGGCCTCCTAAAATCCACCACCAGCTCTTTGGTTTTGCTGGTGTTCAGGTGTAGGTGGTTTGAGTCGCACCATTTAACAAAGTCATTGATTAGGTCCCTATACTCCTCCTCCAGCCCATTCCTGATGCAGCCCACGATAGCAGTGTCATCAGCGAACTTTTGCACATGGCAGGACTCCGAGTTGTATTGGAAGTACGATGTATATAGGCTGAACAGGACCGGAGAAAGTACAGTCCTCTGTGGCGCTCCTGTGTTGCTGACCACAATGTCAGACATGCAGTTCCCAAGACGCACATACTGAGGTCTGTCTTTAAGATAGTCCACGATCCATTCCACTAGGTATGAATCTAATCCCATCTCTGTCAGCTTGTCCCTAAGGAGCAGAGGTTGGAATGTGTTGAAGGTGCTAGAGAAGTCTAGAAACATAATTCTTACAGCACCACTGCCTCTGTCCAAGTGAGAGAGGGATCGGTGTAGCATATAGATGATGGCATCCTCTGCTCCCACCTTCTCCAGATATGCAAACTGCAGAGGGTCAAGGGCGTGTTGAACCTGTGGCCTAAGGTGGTGAAGCAGCAGCCTCTCCATGGTCTTCATCACATGTGATGTCAGAGCAACAGGCCGAAAGTCATTCATCTCACTAGGACGTGATACCTTTGGGACTGGGGTGATACAAGATGTTTTCCAAAGCCTCGGGATTCTCCCCTGTTCCAGGCTCAGGTTGAAGATGCGCTGTAGAGGACCTCCCAGCTCCGATGCACAGACCTTCAGCAGTCGTGGCGATACTCCATCTGGACCCGCTGCTTTGCTGGCACGAAGTCTCCTCAGCTCTCTGCTCACTTGCGCAGTTGTAATTATGGGTGGGGATGTCTTTCCTATGCTGGTATCAGCAGAAGGATGTGTGGAGGGTGCAATACTCCGAGGTGAGTGTGAGAGTGGGTTAGGGTGGTCAAACCTGTTAAAGAAGTTATTCATTTGGTTTGCTCTCTTCACGTCTCTCTCGATGGTGGTACCCCGCTTCGAGCTGCAGCCAGTGATGATCTTCATCCCATCCCACACTTCCTTCATGCTGTTATTCTGCAACTTCTGCTCCAGCTTTCTCCTATACTGCTCCTTCGCTGCCCTGAGCTGGACTCGGAGTTCCTTCTGCACGCGCTTGAGCTCATGCTGATCACCGTCTTTAAAAGCCCTTTTCTTCTGGTTCAAAAGGCCCTTGATGTCACTTGTAATCCATGGCTTGTTGTTAGCATAGCAGCGTACTGTTCTTACTGGAACTACAATGTTCATACAGAAGTTGATGTAGTCGGTAGTGCAGTCAACAACTTCCTCAATGTTCTCACTATGAGATCCCTGCAGGATATCCCAGTCTGTAGTTCCAAAACATTCTCTCAGAGTATTTTCAGCCTCCGGGGTCCACTTCCTGAATGATTGTGTGGTTACAGGTAGGACTCTCACTTTTGGTTTATAGTGAGGCTGAAGCAGAACCAGGTTATGATCTGCTTTCCCAAGTGCAGGCAGCGGGGTGGCGCTGTATGCGTCTTTAACGTTTGCATACAGTAAATCAATAGTCTTATTTCCCCGGGTGTTACAGTCCACATACTGGGAGAATGCAGGTAATGTTTGTCCAGCGTCACATGGTTAAAGTCTCCAGCGATTAGCACAAGCGCCTCAGGGTGCTGCGCTTGTAACTTAGCAACAGCAGAATGGATGATGTCACTCGCTGACTCCTCGTCCGCCCGAGGAGGGATGTACACGGTGACAACATTGACATGTCCAAACTCTCTGGGCAAGTATTTATGTATGTTTAAATGTAAGACATTTAAAAAAACAAACAAAAAGAAAAAAACAACTTGACTGCTGCAGTTTGGTCCTGTGAAGGAGCCATTAGTCAGCTATTTGGTAATGGACGATATCATTCACCCTCGCCTTAACCTTATTTGGCACATTCTAAAAGTCACCTGTTCAGGTGGACTTGTTAGCAGTGGCTAGCTTAGATTTCAGCTGTTACATATTCTTCGAACAATGTTTTCTTTATGGCTGTAGAGAGTGCCACTAGTTTGTTGTAGTCTGGCTCAAAATAATCATTTAGCTACCAAACCTTTTACTGTCAGCCACAGTGATTGGCAACATGTTGTGTTCTATTATTGTACATACAACCACTGTCATTAGTTTTTTTTTTTTCTTTTTCTCTTTCTAATGTTGCCAGTATGTTAAGTGCAGCAATGTGAGCTTGCAAGCAATATACTTGTTTTGTTTATAATATATTGTAAATTTGCTGCTTTTGTATTTGAACACATTATTACACTGTATACAGCACTTTTTCAATTGACATGGCCTAAACTAAGGTATGTTTCACATGCTTCATTTTCGCTGAAGACTTTTCTAATTCATCTGGCTATAAAACAACCTGCCCTTTAGCTTACATAATACCCCATATTTCTGTTTAAACGAATAATGAGCCTCAGAGTAAGTTGACAATTAAGGGTTGGTATTTAGCAAGGAGGTTACTTTTTCCTAAGCAAGTTTTAATTATTCATTTATATAATTGATAGCCTGAATCCTTTAATACAGTACATAAAAGTTAATAATAGTCAAATAAGTCATTAATATCCCTACTTCCGGGTGCCATATGATGAACTGGTAGAGAGCTATTTCTTCATATCTTGACAACATACCAGATTACGTAAACATTAGGTTTTCTTACTTTATTGTATCCTGTTACTTGAGCCTCACTATTAAGCACTGTAAAAATGCAAAAGAACATAAGTAAATCGAATCTCAATAAGTTATGGTCTGATGGCTCACAATAAATTTTCTGTCTACTTTCTCATTTCATTTTGCGCAGCTACAATTTTTAAGTCCTTTATAGTTTTGGAAAGTGGTAAAGATGAACAGAAGTACTGGTTTAGTTATATAGCCATTTGTTTAATGTCCTGTTTTGCCCCATAAAGCCTAAGGGCATTCCTTCCATACAGTTTGGCAGAAGTGTCGAGAATGTGTATATCTGCTGGATCAACATTGAACTTTAGAAGATACAATTTTAAGTAGGTTAAGTCACAGTCTCTTTGTATTAACAGTACAAAAGTATTGTCATCACCTTGTTTTGCCCAATAACTAACATTGCTATACAAAAAAATAACCATTAAAAAGTACCAGATTTTCTAAAGGGTTCATCACTGTTACGCAAGCAAGCATGATGCTTCAATATGAAACTCAACTTTTAAAAAAGAAAAAGAAATTGAATGTGAAAGGACTCGGCAAGCTGAAGGGAAAATTTGCAAAAATCCAAGCTTGCCAGTACTGCCCTGTTTTGTAGGTTGGCATAACTAACACATCCATGTCCCTTCATCATGTCTTTTAACTGCAGCTGTTACTTTAGAAAGAGCTATTGTTTAGACTGTGTGGTTGTGAAAGCAGTCTCTGGGGTAATGCCTAAAATTAAAAGTTGAGCTCCTCTAATGATAAAGATGATATTTAAATAAATGTAATAATAAAAATATTAATATGATAGTAATACTGCCAGTTACGTCATACAACACGCAGGACACTCTTTTTGTAGACCAAACCGGCTATAGACTAAGGCAAGTCCACGTGTTAGGTGAAGACTGCTGTAGTGAGAGAACATATCGGTTAATTGTAATATGCTTAAGATAAATGAACACTTATATGTACATTTCTGAACTTAATTAATACATATGCAGTATTCTGCTGTTTGTTTAATGCATTCATTGTGCTATCATATGAAATTTTAAAAACAGAAGTTGAAAATATGGTGAATGTTTTGATTTACAGAGCTGTTTAAAAATGTTTCCTCAATTTTTGAAGCAGAAAATCGTTGCATATCTTTTGTAAAACACCTGCCATGGGAAAAGGAAGATGACTTATTTATGGTTATTTTAGACTTAAACCAAAAAGATGCAGTGCCACTTTATCAGATAAGAGACAATAAATTTAGAAAACATCTGGGTATCTAGTGATAGTAGAGTCTTTGAAACGTACTTTATTACATAAAAGTGCAAGTTGTTTGAGGATTATTTTACCACATCCTTGTTATGGTGATGCAAAATAAAACAGGTGCAGGTGGGAATTTTTTTTTTAACTGTCATTTGTGTATATGGCATCTCTTTTACTGTTAAAAAGAAATTAAACTAAAAACCACTTTTATCAGATTATGGAGTTTGGTTTAGGAACATTAACACATGATTAATTTAATGCTTTGAAATTGCAACCGCGTGCTGCAGTTGTTTTGTTTACAGTGCCACTAATGTCAATGAGAAAATTAGAAATGATTGAGAAATTCATTGCTTACTAATATCTCATTGTCCGTAACCCCAATAAAGGAACAGAATTTTTCTCATTCATCCTCTGAATGTCACAGACATGGCTGGACTTGTCCTTACAACCATTATTCTAGCTGACCTATCCAGTTCAAGTTAATGGGGAGCAGGTACATATCTTGTCTATGCTGCATGCTAGAGACAAATCACCCTTGGACAGGGTGCCATGCCTGCTTGCATCCACACTTACTCATATGAGCCCATTTTAGAATTTTCAGATTATCTCACCTGATTGTATTTGAGACATGGGCCAGAAGATCGTCGACACAGCTAATGCCAGTGACATTTGTAGCAGCTGAGTTTCAAATGTAGTAGCTATTTTTGTACTGTACCTCTGGTTTGTTTATGACATTATGTCACCACAGTGAATTTGAAATGAAGAAATCATTACATGATTGAAGTGTAGGATTTCTGCATTAATTCAAAGGTTTTAACATAAAATATAGTATGAGCTATTTACATTTATTTGCTTGGCAGATGCTTTTTATCCAAAGTGACTTACAAAAGAGGTAAACATAAGTAACATTAGGCTAGGGCCTGTTTGTGCTGCGTGTGTAGTAGGTAACAAAAGGTTGATTGCCATAAGTGAAGACAATAGTAAATATACAATCATGGATTACATTCAATAAGTTGATTTAAACTTGGTCTAACAACAAATTAACCAACAACATAAAATATCACAGTTAACCATAAATATAAAATAGCAAATTGTGCCTTCCCCATCCAACCCCAGATATTCGCCAAACAGGTGAGTTTTCATTATATTTTGAGGGAGTCAGTAGTACAACTGGAGGTGGGTAGCTTGTTCCACCAACTACGAACTACACAGGAAAGTAGTCTGGATTTTGAAACTTAATACTATGCAGAGTCAGCATCACCAGACACCGTTCTCTGGCACACCGGAGTGGGCGAGAAGAAGTATAGGACTTCATCAGTGTCTCCAGGTACTCGGGGGCTGACCAGTTGGAATACTCTGTAGGCAAGCATCAGAGAATTGAACTTAAATCAGGCTGCTACAGGGATCCAATGTAACACCCTGAAGAACAGAGTAACGTGCCCATTTTAGTTGATAAAATACAAAATGGCTGCTGCATTCTAAACCATTCGCAGTGGCTTGATAACACATGTGGGTACTCCTTCCAGAAGCAAGTTGCAGTAAGTAGTCCAGATGCAACAAGATCAAAGCCTGGATCAGAAGTTGTTCTGCTTACTCTGTAAAATAAGGTCTGATCTTTCAGAAGTTGTACAGCGTGAACCTGCATGAATGAGAAACAGTAGAAATGTGGTCAGAAAAAGATAGATAGTTGCTTATCAGTCACCACCCCAAGGTTGCATACTGACTTGACAGGTGTTAGTGACAATGAGCCAAGCTGTAAAGAGATGGGCAGTTGTGCAGACTGGCTGGCTGGGATCACTAGAAGCTTGTTTTTTGCCATGTTGAGCTGTTGATGGTGGTCCTTCATCCATGGTGAGATATCAGTAAGACATACAGAGACTCTAGCTAATACCGTATTATCCTCCAAAGGGAATGACAGTTACAGCAGTATATCATCCGCATAGCACTGATAAGTGAAACCATGGGATTGGATGATAAAGCCCAGCTAGGTGATTTACAGAAAGTACATCAGAGAGAAAAGCAGAGGACTCAGCATTGATCCTTGGGGTACATTTCTGCATGTCTGGTGCACCTTTGACAGCTCTCCTCTCCAGGTCACACTGTAGGATCTGCCCAAGATGCAGAACTAAAACCATCTGAGAGCAGTCCCAGTGATGCCAAGGTCAGAATGGGTGGCAAAAAGGATGTCATGGCTGACCGTGTCGAAGGCAGAGGAGAGATATAGCAGGATCAGGGCCGATGACATGTTACTAGCTATTGCAAGTCATAGCTGATTAACCACAGTTAATAGAGCTGTCTGTCGAGTGGTTCCTCTTGAAGCTAGACTAGTTGGTATCGAGCAGTCCATTCTGTGCAAGGAAGGAAGAGATCTGGTTAGAAACAGTACATTCAAGTGTTTTGGAAAGAAAGGGAAGGACACAGACCTGTAATTGTTAACTTGGTATGGGTCAAGTGTTTGTTTATTTATTTTTTTATTATTATTATTATTGTTATTTTTATTTATTTATTTTTTTGGAGAAGTGTAGTTATCAGAGCATGTTTGAGGATAGTAGGAAATGTGCCTGAGCTAAGTGAGGTGTTAATTGCAAGGATGAGATGTGTAATTGCAAGAATGAATGATGGGGGATAGCCAGAAGGAGATGCGAGGGAATAAGGTGAAGTAGACAGGTAGTGGAGATGATTGGGAAGAAAGTTGGAAATATCGGTTGTAGAGAGAACGTGGAGAACATTGGGTGATGCTTGAAAGGAGGCATAATGGGTGGCAGCGAATGTGAGAAGTGACTGCTGACAGCAGCCACCCTATGCTGAAAAAAGGTGGCAAACATGGTAGCAGACAAGAAGGTTTGGGGAGGAGGGTTAAGGAGGGAGGCGAAAACGGAGAACAAAAACTGTTTGTCAGTGGTGCTGTTAATTCTAGTTTGATAGAGCCTTACCTGGCATTGCTGGTGGCAGAAGAAAAGGATGCAAGAAGGGATTGATATTTAGCTAGGTTTACCTGAGCCTTTGACTTCTTCCATTTCCTTTTGGCTCCCCTGAGCTCATTCTGTTAATCGCAGAGTGCTTTGGAAAGTTAGGGACAGCAGATTTTTTCACGTACAGGCCTGGAAGAGAGAGGACAAGCATTGTCAAGACAGGAAAACAGAATTGAGCATAGAGTGTCTGTGGCTGTGTTGGTGCCAAGTGAAAAGTGGCCAGGAGGAGGGAGAAGGATACATTGGGGGGTTGGGGTAAAGGAGTAGAAGAGTGAGAATAGGGGAGCAATAGAGAGACCTGAATGGAAAAAGTGGACAGACTTGTGTAGAAAGTGACAGTTGCTTTTGTGGGAGTGCAGTTGCATGAGAGAATGAGGTCATGCAGATTGCCAGCCTTGTGAGTGGGTAGAGTGTGGATCTTAATGATACTGAAGGAAGAAAGAACAGCAAGAAAGTCTGGAGTGCTTTCCAGGTGGATGTTCAGGTCCCCAAAAATTAGAAGTGGGCTCTCATCATCTGGGATGAAAGACAGCAGTCCGTCCAGCTTGCCAAGAAAGATCCCAAGCAAATCTGGAGCCTACAAACAACAACAACAATGGCCATGTTAATTGGAAAAGAGCTAGTAATAGTATGATATTCAAAAGTAGTGAACTTGCATACATTACCCAGAGGGTTGCGTTTCCACCTCTTAGATGTAAAAATACCTATCCCCGTCCCTTCTTTAGGAAGAGAAAACAAAATAAACCCATCTGAGAGATAACAGAAATACCAGGGGTTGTAAAATCAACCACCTGGTACATACTTAAAATGAAGAAATGCATTGGTGAGCTCAGCAACACCAGAGGGTCTGCACAAGTATGGAAGATAACTGTGCCAGATGATTGTAGAATTCTTTCCTTAGTGAAGATAAACCAATTCATGACATTTAGGTAAACCAAAAACACTCACTGGTAGGTATGCTTATCATCGCCAAACTCTACAGTCAATAGTAGAGTTCAAGAAAGTAAATGCATAAGGTTTACCACAAGGTACAAACCATTTATAACCCTTAAGCATAGAAAGGACAAATCAGACTTTGACAGAAAATATTTTTAATATACCATTCCAGTTTTGAAACCGTTTTCTTTCGACAAATGAATTTAAGATCAGTATGTATCAGATTGACAGATATAGAAGAATATGTGGAAGAGAAGTAATGGCTCCTGATCTACAGCAATGCACATCATGGTAGAGGCAGTGTTATGGCATGGGCATGTGTGACTGCCAATGGAAGTAGAGTTTATGGCTACTGACAAAAGTTGCAGGGTGATTTCTGACGGTTACAGGGTTTACAGTCTACTCAGATTCAGACAAATGCTGCAAAACTGATAGGACGATGCTTCACAGTACAGATGGACAATGAGCCAAAACATACTGTCACAGCAAACCAAATACTTTTCAAGGCAACGAAGTGGAATATTCTTTAATGACCAAGTCAGTCATCTGATCTCAACCCAATTGGTCATACATTTTACTTGCTGAAGACAAAACTGAAGTCAGCAAGTCCACTGCAACAAAGGCCTGGCAAAGAATCAATCGGTAGTGTGAAAAACAACACTTGGAGATGTCCATGGGTTCCAGACTTCAGGCAGTCATTGCCTGCAGAGGATTTTCAATGGAGTATTGAAAATGATAGTTCTATTCATGATTATCTTAGTTTTTCCAAGTACATTTGAGCTCCTGAAAATGCTGGGAGGGGGTGTTACCATGGATAAAAATATCATACAGTGTTTTTGTTAAACACCTTAAATTAAAACTGCAGGTCTACACTTTAATCACATCTTGATTGCTTCATATCAGATCTGTTGTGGTGGCGCACAGTGTCAAAATTATGAAACTTTTTTCACTGTCCAATATCAAAATAATGTCAACGCATAAATGGAACACTGACAGGTGTAGTCAATAGTACTACAGACACAAAATATTCCAGTAAGACCTACATGCTGATGGACTTTTTTTTGACTAGAAGTTTGGCAAACTAGTTGTATAATTTCACAATATTGCATCAAAATATTTAGGTCTTTGTAGAATGTTTCATTTGTATACTGCAAGTGGTAGTCAGTGATGGTTTTAATATTTGTCTTAACCATGGTTGGGACTATTTTGGCATACCTGGAGAATAGATGCCCATGGAATTGGGAATGGGTGTGTTCATCTGTGAGCCTGACAGTTAACAATTTGTACATTTGACTGACTTCCAAGCACTTCAGAATGTTCTTAATCCTAATGAAAAAAGCATGAAGCATTTTCAGTAAAATAAATGCCTCACTTATAGTGACACACATCCACAATTATTGACACCCCTAGTAAGGAGAGGTAAATACTGAATCTCACACTGAAAAAAATAAGAGGAATCCATCCTTTAATTGAGAAAAAAATAGTCCCTCACAAGTCACATGTCCCACAATTACTAGCACCCTTTGAAGTTCAAATGAACAAAGTGTAACTGAAGCATTTTTCCATTTATATGACTTTTTAAGTTGATCAGAGTGTGTAGACTTACACACAGTAATCCATAACTTCCTGTTTCACATGGGATAAATATGAGGTAGCACACAGGCCAAATTCCCTTATTAAATCATCATCATGGGAAAGATAAGAGAACACAATTTAAATGAGAGAAAAGTGTGACCTTCACAAGCCAGGCAATGGCTAAAAAAAATGTTACCCAGAAAATGGCCATATCTGCAGTTAAGGCGATAATTAAAAAGTTCAAATCAAGTACTGGAACTGTTACCTTGCCTGGCAAAGGACTCAAGAATATTTTGCCGCAGTAACATCATGGGATCATCAAGTCATCAAAACAAACCTCGGACACTACCTCCATTTGGAAGGCATGCCATAATAACACCTTACCTGTCATTTAATCACAAACGTAAGTGCCTGGATTTGCTAAACATTACTGGAACTTTGATTGGAACCATGCTATATGGTCAGACAAAATGAAACTTGAGCTTTTGGGAAAGAAACACTCCTGTGGGACCTCCTAGGACCCTTGATGATCTCGACAAATTCTGGAGAGAGGAATGGTCTCAGTTTCCCTGCTCTTTATTCTTCAACTTTGTAAGATGTTACAGGAGAAGATACAGTGCTGTTTTATTGGCAATGGGAGATTGTACAAAGCATTAAATCCAGGGGAGTCCATAATCAGGGCATGTGTGGTTTTGTTCAAAATAATTATTTCTTGATGAGGAATTATTCTTCATCAGAATATGTGTACTTCAGTTAAAGGTTCAATTTCTTTCATTTTGTTCAGTGAGAGATTAAGGTAATTCAACAAAAGATATTTTTTATGACCTGTTTTACTCCTTTTAACCAGGATGCCAATAGTTTTGAAGGGGAGTATACATTCTCAAATTGCTTAATGCAGTTGGAGTTCCATTAACATATTTTGGCAGTGGTGGTGTAAGGCGGAAAGCAATGAGTTAAATTATATTATTTCAAGTTATGATACTTCTTAGAGGTAGTATTAACAATTATTTTAAATACTTGTTTTTTTTTTTTAAATATTAAACATATTTTTAGAAGGTGGAGGTGAATCAGTAAATTCCAGTTATAACCAGCACCAGTATTTTTGTAAAATTAGCTCAATGAATAACGGCCGTTATAATATTATATTAGTATAGCCTAAAACGTTTTATCTGCTCTCTATTCTCAGCCCATCTGCCTTTAGGAGTAATATTGTTTTACGTAAGTTAACTGAGCAGTATCTTTTAATGCTTTGTTTATGTGTGCATACACACCCTTATAAATTATCTTTTTTTTTTTTTTTTTAACACAGTCTATCTGATTAGTCTGGATTTAATTTTTGTTTAGGTTGTCAATACACAGCATTCTTAACCCTTGATTCAATAGTTTTCATTGATAATAGAATTCATTAATATTTAAAATTTAAGTGTGCTCTTCATTGAAATAAGGTAATAATAATAAATAGGTACTTTTCCACAAATATATTGTATATTATTGTATTAAACTTTTGCAAGTTAAACACCTTAAAGAAACATAGGTAGGAAATGTAATTCCAACACAGGGCACAAGGCAGGGAACCCATCCTGGGCAGGGTGCCAACCCACCGCAGGACACACACAAACGCACCCACACACCAAGCACACCCTAGGGACAATTTAGAATCGCCAATCCACCTAACCTGCATGTCTTTGGACTGTGGGAGGAAACCGGAGCGCCCGGAGGAAACCCACGCAGACACGGGGAGAACATGCAAACTCCACGCAGGGAGGACCCGGGAAGTGAACCCAGGTCCCCAGGCCTCCCAACTGCGAGGCAGCAGCGCTACCCACTGCGCCACCGTGCCGCCCCGGAAATGTAATTGTCACAACAAAATAAAATTTCCCTAAGGAAAAAATCATGTTAGTAATTTGTTTTTCAATTTATTTTCAGGATCCTGAAACTGCAGCTGTTTACACCAATGAAAACTCCACTGGAAGATGCTTGTTGACTCTTTTGGGCCTTGCATTTATTCTGACTGGGCTCATTGTTGGCGGTGCCTGTGTATATCGATATTTTATTCCTAAAGTAAGTAAAGCATTGTGTTTAGTGTTTAGAAAAAGAAGGCCTTATACACTTAAGTTTAGTCTTCAGTCTTTTTACATTTTTAAAATTAATTTGAAATATTTTAATTTTACATTTCTTTGTATTGAGTTAACAACTAATTCATCAAATAATGAAATTCTGTTTGGCTAACATTTATTATCTTGTATTTCGTTTGTTCTAGCATAAAGTTTATCATGGAGGAATGCACTATGCTGAACAGGGCAACATTAAACCACTGAATTTGGAAACAAGAGAGCCCTATTATTTGCCCATGATTGATGAAGAGATGGAAATCAGAGACAATGTTGCAATTATCAAAGTTCCTGTACCCCGCTTTGCTGACACCGACCCAGCAGCCATTCTGCATGACTTTGACAGGGTATTGTATAACTAATATTTTCTTCCAGTGTATTTTGAAAAAAAGCCTCTGCTTAGAAATCTATTAGTTTAAGCAGTTTTCTGCTAATTTTTGAGGACCTTATGAATGATTTGTTTCCTTACATACCCACAAATTGAAAGAGAGTTAAATGCCCCTTAAATAGCTGGCCTTAACTTCTTTACAATACAAATAAAAGCATTATAGTTTGGTTTTCTGTTCCCTTTTCTTTGTTGAACAAAAAAAAAAAAAACTAAATTTAATTTGAGGAACTATTTTTTTTTTTTTTTTTTTTTGTGCCATGATTTCCTAAGATGCATTGCTGGTTGGATTGTTGTAAACACAAGTATTATTATTATTATTGTACTTTTCAGACTATGTAATTTGGCCTTTATTTTGTTTATTTTTTAGAAACTGACTGCCTATCTGGATTTAAAGCTGAGTAATTGCTATGTTATCCCACTGAATACGTCTGTGGTTATGCCTCCTCGGGATTTACTGGATCTCTTTATTGAATTGATGGTTTGTATATGTCTTAGTTATTAATGTGTACATATCTGCATTTTTATTAAAAATTAGAATATCTGAAGTAGTTTATAGGATGAATTCCCTGTAATTAATCATTTGTTTATATATAACTATGACAACAGCAATTGTCAAATCAAAAATCATTTCTTTATCTTGCGCTGACAAAATTAGACATAATTTCTTGTTTTTTCATATAAGATTACACTGCCACTTTGTCTTATCCTGCACATTGGAATGCCACATTTCAACCTTCTTTTGTTCTAATATTAAGCACAGCACTGTTACTAGATTCATATTTGACTGAAATCCAAGAGTTGAATTCACTTTTTCCTGTCAGGTTCTGTGTAGGATGACTTTTTGATGTGTGTTTGCTTGTCATGTACAATAATTGTGAGCTGTTTTAGGTATAGTGTTCCTAAGTATTAGAAATGGCTACTCCCGTTTGTCTTAATATCTGCATGTCAGTCATTTAATATCAGTATTAAAGTATCTGTTTTTGAGAGGAATGAGCAAAAATTCTATATACAGTATTCCATTCATTTAATATCAGTATTAAAGTATCTGTTTTTGAGAGGAATGAGCAAAAATTCTATATACAGTATTCCATTATTTAAGAATGGGCAAAAAAGTTTGGTTTATACTTTTCTCTAAGATTGATTTTATAAAGAGGTGTTTTGTATCAGACTTGAAAAAAAAGTACTATGTGAAGCCTATATAGAATTGCAGCAACCTTGATTATATATTGATAACCCATGTGGCGCTGTTACCATCTGCTAAGTTTGATGTTGACCTGGGATTTGTTTGACTTTGTATGTTTTGAAAATATTTTTGTTGCAGGTAGTTAATTTTGTTTAAATTAAGGAAGATTTCTTTATAAACTGTATAGATACTTATAGTTTCTTATGGCGTGTGAGCGTTTACGGTTTTCCAGTAGAGTAGTAGATGTGTTGCATATGGACAATTTGAATTCATAAAATATTTTCTGGCTATTACTCCATTTTATTAACGCAGAATCAACCTGTGTTTTTTGTTTTGGAAACATTTCAACTTGTTCTTAAATAGTATTGTTGTAAATTACCAATGGTATGCATGCAGAGTACTCTGTTAATCATTTGTCTTCAAGTTGTTCTTTTTAAATTGATGTGAGCATACTGTGAGTACAGTTCTGTTTTTGCTCAGTAATTAGTGTTTTTTTAAGAGTGGGGAAGAAACAAGTGCAGTATAACAAAATGTTAAAATATAAACTGTTGGGTTTGGTTTGAGTAAAAGGGTTGTGAAGGACAATTCCTTGGCACTTGGCATCACAAATTAAACAAAATGCTTGTTTCTGCATTATGTGAAACTTCATTGTTTCCACTTCATTGGGTTTTTGGAGAATTGCTTTTGAGTGGCAACTTGGATTACATAACAATGTATTTTGTAAAAAAAATAAAAGGTAAAAAAACATGTTCAGTATGTATGGCATAGATTCAAATAAAATTTGACTGCAAAAAATGTAATTTCTTGACCTGATTGTAATTTTTTATTTCATAATACTACTGAAATTAATGCAATGTCAATATTACCTCACAACTGTAACTGGGAGCTCCTTCTTCATAGGGTGTTAAGGAGAAATTTCTCACTGGGAAGTGTATTTCCCATCTGTCAAATAACACGTAAATGCAGCATTCGAAGCGGTAGTGCAGTACCAATGGAGAAAAGATACTGTTAATGAAATGTCTCCAGACAAATGCAAAGGGCAGCTGTTTGTGCTGTCCAGTAGATATGAACATTGCCAGGAATGACAGCCTCCGCATTTGGCACTGTCTCTATGCCAGACAGTTTATGCAACAAAAAATCTGTAAAGCCACATTTATTGTGAAACATGACCTGTCTTTCACCATAACTCAGCCACTCAATGACGTGTTTAAAAAGCTGTGAAAGACTGAAATGCACTTTCAAGATTTACTGTTTAAATCAACTGCTCAATTTTTTTTGTATAATCCTAACCAAGTGAGGCAGTAGCATACAGGATGCTTAATTTGTTTACAAGCATAAATGCTACTTTATTTCTTTCTTTATTTATTTATTTTCTACCTCTCAGTAAATCTTCCCTGCAGTTCTTTTCTACATTTATTTTCACAGCTGTGAACAGTTAAGGAAGCATTATAACGTTGTTCATTGCTTATAAACTTGATTAACATTTTTTTATTTGATGTATTGCACTAGTTACAATATTTATTTCCCATAGTAAAATGAAGAACTTGAAATGCATTCATTTGATGTGTTCATTAAAATACATTTTACACATGAAATGTATGACACAATGTCTTTGTCATTTACTGTATTTATAGTATAATAATATATAAAATACTTGGTTATTAAATTTTTTTGTTAAAACTCCTGCTAGAAAGCCTGTCATGTTTTGTAAATTAGAAGTTCTGATCCTAGTAGAACTTGTAGATAACTTTATTTCATCCTTGAGCCATTTGGAATTTGATGTTAGTGTAGGTTAGCTCCTCTTTAGTAAAATTTGGCAACAATATAGTAATAAAGGGCATTCAGTCAGAAGTAACTTGCGTAAGAGGAAGATTAGGTTATTTTCAAGGCTCAAACAACAATATAAAGATACTGGAGATTTCAAATTAAATCTGTGTTAAAGTCCAAACCAGAAAGTGTGGCCTTGAGAGGCTGATTTTGTTTGGTAGCACCTCATGCAAATGAAATTTATTCCTTAGCTGATTTGTAAATAGGTGAGTTGTGTTCAATTTTAAATTGTTTTAATTGTAGCTTCTAAAGTGTCCATGGCAATATTAATATGAGGGCTTTGTAAAGATTGTCATATACTGTACCTTCCAAATAATTTTAACAGTCTATGTGTAATGTTTTTTGCAGGGTGATTTTTTTTTTTTTTGGTTATACTGTAATCCCTTACTCTGACCTTTGCTAAATTAACTTGCTTATTTTATTTATTATAATTTATCTCTAAGTAGTATGTATACATCATTATACATCATTAATATATATGTCAAGTGGAATAGATTTGTGCTCTGGAGCAATTGCTGACTTTTTGTTTCTCTCAAATTCTTCCCAGACTGCATCCTATAACACCTATTTGATTCATGAGGATCTGGTGGTAACTGAAAGAATTGATGATATCACAGAGCTGGGCTTCTATATTTATGAGCTCTGTGAAGGTAAAGACACATACAAAATGCAACGCAGAAATGAGATTATAGGTAAGTGTTTTGTTTTTCTGTTTTTTTTCTTCTCCCCATATGCATAATAGCCTTATATTGACATCATTTTGTTTCTGCATTAATGTTTATGGTTGCAAAACCCCAAACTTATTTTATAGATTGTATTTATACAAATAGATGAAAACTGTAATCTCTATTAGGAGTGGATACTGGCTCTGCTATCACAATTCAATTCTAATTCACTCCCTGATTCAATTCAATATTGGTTTTATCTTGACTAAATTAGCATGCACTGTTATATTTGAAGTGCTTTTTTTAGAGATTACTTAACCATGGAAAGCGAACATATATGTGACAAATTATTTATTTGAAGAGTGTCTACATAGTGACATTTAAGAAGAAATACTTTCAATGAACAGTTAACATCTGCATTTGGATGATGTAGAACAAAATACTATTGATCTTTAAAAGAGAAAAAAAACTCTTTAACAGCACCATACTCATTCACAATTCACCATCATTTAACTAACATGTATTGCCACATCAGAGTCCACACATATATTATGGTGCAATGGCATCTACTTTGTAAAACCATCTATATTTTCTTGTGAATAATATTATAATCAAATGTTGCTTCTTAAATAATAAATGTTGTTCAATAACCTATTCATTCATCCATCCATCCATCCATTTTCCAACCCGCTGAATCCGAACACAGGGTCACGGGGGTCTGCTGGAGCCAATCCCAGCCAACACAGGGCACAAGGCAGGGAACCAATCCCAGGCAGGGTGCCAACCCACCGCAGGACACACACAAACACACCCACACACCAAGCACACACTAGGGCCAAGTTAGAATCACCAATCCACCTAACCTGCATGTCTTTGGACTGTGGGAGGAAACCGGAGCGCCCGGAGGAAACCCACGCAGACACGGGGAGAACATGCAAACTCCACGCAGGGTGGACCCGGGAAGCGAACCCGGGTCTCCTAACTGCGAGGCAGCAGCGCTACCACTGCGCCACCGTGCCGCCATAACCTATTCATGTGTTATGAATCTCTATGTATACACTCTTCAGCCAAACTGTTTGCCAAATTTATTCCCCTATAGGACATTTTAAGTAATCTTAAATTAGTCGAAATTAAAGGTACGGTGGGAGGACTTGTATCTTTTTTGTAACTCTACAAGTGTCACAAATCCTCAGTTGCTCACATGTAGCAGTCACATTAATCAGTCTCAGAAATGTGTCATCACAATTCCTCCTCAGACAAAAGCGAGGATCTAGTTTTGTTGCTTATTTACAGCGGCGTTGGACAAATGGAACATTAAAGAAGAAGAACCGGCCGTCGTAACTGACAGCTCCTAATATGATCTGTGCAGTACAGCTTATGGAGATGCTTAACGCCGGCTGTATTTTGCACACTCTAACTTTGTTAACGCAGGCTGCTCTGAAAATTCCAACAGTTGCCCACTTGTTTAGCCTGGGGAGGCGCGCTGCAAACGTTTTTCCACTGTAATGATATTGTTAGCAACCTGCTTAAAGAGAAGCAACATTGATTGGTCTTGCCAACACACAAACATGCGATTGATGCGGTCACACAATGGAAATAGCGCATTGGAAATGCTAGAAAGGTTTTTGGATTAATATCCAGCCAACCATCTCAGCTGCTCTGTATACTATATAGGCAGCGAGGTTGCTCGTGGTGTGACTGGCATGCAGTGCGCTTGTCTACAACACATCCTCCACAGGTGCTCTGCCATTTCTAATGTAATGACATGCAATTCTTCACATAGGAATCTGTTGCCCTGGATGTTCAGCTGTCACAAGTTAGGGCCACTCTCTCTGCTGACCTTAGAGATGTGGCAGTTCTTTGGTTAAGATCTTCATAAAGTCTAGTTGCAATAACTTCTTCACTCATTTGCTTTCTTTTCGGTATAGCATACCGAAGTTGGATTGGGCGGCAAAATTGAAGATAAGTAAAAATCTAAATATAGTAATTGAGCGGGGTAGAAATCCACAAGATCGATCTTGAGACTTTAGAATTGATATTGAATCATTTAAGTGAAAAATAAAGATTAATCGGAAAATCGACATTTTTATCCAGGACTAGTCTCTATAAAGAGTCAAATTCAAAATTTGGGCCATGGAGATGTGTGGCAGTATAACTTTCAACTCTTCTAAAGGCATATATTATACCTGTATATTCTTTTTTTTTTTTTTTTTTTTTTTTTTTGTTTTTTTTTTTTTTTAAAGGAGGGGTGTCCATCATTCAGTTTATATGTGAAGCCCACCACATCCTATATTTTGTCTATAAGACAAAGCAAATAATAACAGAGGTTCAAATAAAAAAAAAAAACTTGCATTTTTTTCACATTTAATGGGATTTTTAGCTTCCTACTTAAATGTATTCAAAACTCCATTTTTTTTACATTTGTGCTAGTGAATTGATCAAAACTCCTGCATTCTGTTAATGGTACATTTCATTATTTGTTTGTATGAATGGTCGTTTATTAGGATTAAGTAGAAATTTCAGTCAGTCGAGACAAGGGGTAGTTTGAATAACTTTACAGTTCAGAGATTCATAAAGGTAAAGAGAGTGTCATTAAGCTGTCTGAGGAATCCCATTTGTCCTGCATGAAATGCATCTTATTCTCTCATCCAATTAAATGGATTAACTATTATTAACATCCCTGTTTTTTTTTTTTTTTAAATAAAAGACTACACATTTATTAACATTCACAGAAATCAGCTCGTATGTAAACAGTTAATAGCACAACTTTAAGGATAAATCTCCTAAACAGTTCTAAGAATCTACTGTAGTTGTCAACATAAATAAAGCTGTTCTAGCTGGAAGAAACTAGATGCATCTCCCACATCTACATTTAACAAAATGACATAACATGTAGACATAACTTGGTATTCAAATACAGAGCCCCTGTGCCACAAAGCAGCTGCCCTTGACCATCATACTCTTGAAGCCTCTGGCACAAGATATTCTGTGGTGTGTTGTAAAAGGTTTTTCCCAATCTACAAAATGCATGTAGATTGGATTGGCAGATTCCCATTTCTTGTCAAATATCTGTCGAAGAACAAAGTTGTTCCTCCGTGTGTGGATAGCGCTTTGAGTACTGAGAAAAGCGCTATATAAATGTAATGAATTATTATTATTACACCATTTGATGACCAGTCTGGAATTCATATTGCTCCTTTTAGATCTTGGGTCCACCTGTTGTCAGAATCCATGTAACCCACAATAGGTTTTTCAGGGAGGGTAGAGTGTGATCCTTTAATGCCTGGGAAATACGCTCTTGTTACACTATTTAAAAATTGGACCTACCATTCTAATCTGCCAGTCCTTAGGAAAAGTTCTTAAGACTTTAGTCAGAATACCCGCACAATGTTTAGTCCTTTCAGCATTTCTGGTTGGATCTCATCTATCCTTGCTGGTACAACTTGACTTGAGCATCCACGGTCACAAAGGTAGAACCAAACATGTTAATTGCCTTTGGCAGTGCCACCTCCAACAGGTTTGGGAGTTCCTCAGAGTTCTTGTTTCAGTTCTCAAGAGGAACCCAGTTGAGGTGAACGTTTCTCCTGAGTTGCCTCGAAAGCTTGCATATTGTACTCTTTTCAGTTAGTCAATAAAAGGTGTAATTTTGCTTTACTTCTCACTACATTCATAATGGCTAACATGGTACAACACCCTAGTCCCACCCTTACTGAAAGCAGCCTGGCTGAAATCCCACCTCCTCTTTCCAAGTTGTATAATGGTTTTCTAGAACCTCTTCAAGCCCATCCAAAATTATAGAAAGTAGTAGTGAAGAGGGAGGAAAGTCCTCAGAAGTAGCTTTTGATTTACTAATAAGTTTATAGTCTTATTCATAGCTATGAATAAATCTTTAAATAGTGACTGAATGACTTGAGGATTTTTTGCAGGCTTGCCAAACTAATCCTGTGTCCATGTGCTCTCAGAGTGATATTTTTCATTTTAAACAGTTGAGTAAGGTGAAGGGTCAGCATTATGTCTCAAATCGGGGAAAGCTGGTACTGTTGTTTTTTGCACATTTTCAGATTTGGAGCTCCAACTTCATAGGGCATTAACGTGAGATTTCTAACTTGGAAACTCGTATTTCCTGTCTCTCCGATAACCCAGCATTATTCTCTGAGATAGAGTAATGAGCTGAGAAATAAAGGAAGACCTTGGTAGAATCACTGCCTTTTTACATCAACAGGAGCTAGTTTGCGTATGTGGTGTTGGCATGTAATTAGGATCCCCATGGTTACTTCTTCGAGTTATCCAAGTCACAACTAACTGCAAGCTGACTGAGGGTCAGACCCCAAGCATCTTAGTGGGATTATCTGATCACTAATATGAAACATCTGAGAATATCATTCCACGGGTGGAGTTGTAAAAGGACCTGAGGATAGTGTGGCCTGGTCCGTCCAGCTCGTCATGTTGCTTTAATGACCATCATCAGGATAAGTGAAGTGGCGTAAACTGTTTTGGTTTAGGCATATTGTACAGTTGCTGGTTTAATCAGTATTTCACAAACACAAATGAGAAATGTCTGTTGATCTAGTCCCAGTCTTACTTGGAAATAGTTTAGTTAAGTGATACAAAAGGAATGGTCATCATATTCTGTTTTTACTTAAATCATTTTTTAAGAAATTGTTTCAATAAATTTAGAGGCAGCTAAACGGATAAAATTTTTGCAATAAACTGAAGGAAGGTGTACCTACCGTATATACTCACGGATAAGTTCTCCCGCAGTTAAGTTGGGACTTGATTTTACCGTATAATTTCTGGTGTTTTATTATGTCGGTTGTATAAGTCGAATGCGTAAAACTCGCGCTATTGGTCCAAGAGATTATAATATGCTAACGCCCACATGTGAAGGTAACCACGGAGCACACTGCCTTTTTTTCCTATGTATTGTGCCTATGTGACCACGCGGTAATACCTGAACCCTCATACACCTTTATCGTTAGAGCATCCCTTATGTAGGATGGAGCGTTCAATCAGAAGAAAATGTGAAGCTGGTTTTAAATTAAACGTCGAAGTGGCGAAAGAAATTGGTAACTGTGCTGCTGCAACAAAATTCAATGCATCTGAGAAACTGATGCGAGATTGGAGGAGGCAAGAAGATGTTAAAAAAAAAAAAAAATTAAGTGTCGCATTTTTGAACTAGCGTATAAGTTGGGGTCTGATTTTATGATTGATTTTTCTGGTTTCAAGACCCGACTTAATATGTGCGTATATCCGGTAAGCATCTTTCTCCTGTTTTAAAGTGTATTCTAACAAACTATATGAGGCAGAACATAAGTGATGGGTTTTCCTGGTAAGAACACATTATACACTTAAACAATTATTTTATAAGATCACATGTAGATGTACAGATTTATGAATTAGTGGGACATTTTTATAATTGTTTTGCAGTTCTATAAATTAGATTTGCAATTGTGATCTTTCTTGTGCAGTCTTTTATTTTGAGTTGTATTAATTAAGTGTTTCAGTAAATAAAATACAACATTGTTTTTCAACAGGCCTTCAGAAGCGATCCGCTCCAACCTGCTTAAAGATCAGACACTTTGAAAATATCTTTGTGACAGAAACGAATATCTGCAAGGCTTAAACTGAAAAAGGATGAAGTAACACATTCTTAATTTGTTCTTGAGAAGGGAAAGTGATATTTGATGTGGTAAATAAAATGTTAGCTATGTTTAGCTGTTAAAATCAGAGCTTTTTATTTTTAATTGCGCATTCAAGTACCAGCAGAAATTCACTCTTTAAGCTTCTGTGTTCACTAATACAGCCAGTAGAAAATATATCTATATTATGTATTTCTTAATGTGGTTATATCATCACCTCAGAGTTAAATATTGGTCAACCAGTCCATCTAATCTGTAACCACTTTAGTTCTCATGCTTAGACAAAACTTTTTACTGTTAAACAGTAATATTTGTGTTGTAATCTAATGTGTTTCTTAGTACTGTTTAATGTGTGTATCACAGCTCTAATGTGTTCCTTGGCCGTAGCAGCTTAAAGTGATATATAACTGTTGGTGAAGGAGCCGTTTATATTTTGTTTTTGGTTTGTTTAGTTTTGGGTTAGCATTGTGAAGGTTTCTGTTTTATATTTTATTCAGACACTTGCTTTAAACTAGAATATTTCTGTGTATTAGTATGTTAAATCTGGAAGATGGTATTATCATCTTTTTTCCTAAGCATGTTGAATGTCAATGTGCCTTGTCAGGTTAACAGTCCTTTCTCCCTTCAATTTATCTGTGATGATAAAAAAAATTAATCTTAACGTTGATATTTGTTTATAATAAAATGCATTTTGGTATTTGAGTATATTTTCCAGTGCAGTTTTCATCCACTTTGTTTATAAGAATGCAAAATTGTAGGAGCAACTTAGACAACGGTATGCTATACAGATTGTTTTAGTACCAGGGACAAAAGAAAAAAGAATGCACATGTTTCCATGCACTTTGTAATCAAAATATTCATTCTTAAATGTCATCAAGTAGGACAAACCAAAACAATTAACTGGAATTAGTTATAATCTGTATAATTAAGATTTTTACACATTGTTAGGGACCTCATTAGCAAATTCCGAAAAGTACACATCACTTTTGAAATTTATCATGTACAGTGTATGTGATCTATTCCTCACAGTTCTAACAAAAGTAACAATCACTTGATTAGTAACAATGAGGTTTTTATCTATTATTATTATTATTTTTTTTTTACAATTACTAAACTACTGATTGTGAAGTAGATTTCATTAGAATGGTTGCATTAATGTAGGTAAGATAGTTGGGTTGAATCAGTAAGTCAGCATCAGTCTGGCATTCTGTTTTACTTTTTATAGTCGGTTAGATGCGGTTTTCAAGGGGATCCAATGAGTGGTTTATTGTTTATTCAGAATGTTGTGCTGATTTTGGATGAAAAAGATATTTTCACTTAATCTGTTAAAATATCTGCTCTAGGCATTAAAACAGAGGCTGCTGTGCTGATTGTGGAGCTGTCAGTTCAGGTGTTCTGATGCAGACTCCCTGCACGGCGCTTCAATGAATTACCTAAATTACTTGGGTTTGGGATCAGAATTATTTTTACAATGTTTTAGCTAGAAGCCAGGGATTACTGCTAAAGTATTTTTGTACCAGTCAATTCTGTTTAAAAGTATTCTGAGACTTGTGCTTGCTAGGGTATATTGTAATTTTATATACTCTAATATCAAAAATTATTTTTGAGTTTGTAGATATAATAAATGGTTTTAGCTCCTTTCTCTTGAAGCCTCACAAAAATAACTTGTTTTTAAAACAGTAAAATAAGAGTAATATTTGTTTAATTGTTTATGTAGTTGTTTGCTAAATTTTAATTCTTAATGACTGTATAAGCATTAAACATATTTTGGCTATGGTTACACCAAATATTTTGAAACCGATAGGTGGAAGTATGTTTTCATCATTGATATTCAGCAGCTGTAAAAGAAATGCACATTCACTTTGTTATATTTTAAATAGAAGTTTACTTACTGGAGTGTGTGTTTTTTTTATTTTTTATTTTTTTTTTATATATATTTTTAGTTTTAGTTTTTGGCATAGTGAGTACTATAGCTTTACAGTGCAGCAGTTGTGGGTGTTCATTATATTTGCTTAAAGATTAATTATGGCCAAGTGTTAAATGTCAAATGTGGCAAGGCTTCTTGGCAATAGATGTAGGCCTTACTTGTTTTAAAGAGCACCTTGGTGTTTTGAATTCCGCATTCAAATATATGTCCTAATTCCTGAACGTTGTGATGTTTAAAGCGGTTATCTAGTGCTGCATCAATACCCACGTCACATAAAATAAGATTATTATAAAACCCTAAAGCTTTAATAATCTGCTGCATTTTAGAGTTAGCAGCTTTTTTTTATCCTAGATGTTTGCCAGCATAATTCCATTGTGTAGGTGAAGAACTGGATCAGGGTAGCATTGTCATGTGCTTTTGGTTATTAGACTCCTTGTTTTAGAGCCAAATGTAACATGCTAAAAATCATAACCTGTGGTTGAACAAGCTTTGATAAGATCAATCAGTTTGGAGTTGCAGGGTTGAAACTGTGAATGTTTTAATCATATTTGAAAAACTAATCCATAAATGATGTACATCTTTTGAGTAACTGAAAAGAATACTGCTTTGTAAACCACTCGATTAATTAAATTGTAATTCATTTATTTGCAATTAAATGCATTTCTTTAAAGACAATTCATTGTGTTGGTTTATTCTTCATTTTCAATTCACTGTTCCAAATGTCATGTGGAGCCATAGCTGAAGAGTAATGACTACTTGCACAACTTTTGAGTGTGTGAAGTATGAGTGTGCATGTGTGCATACGCACACACATGCAAACAGTTTTGTACAAAGTCTTCTGCTGCATTAGTGTGTCACTAGAAAAAGAAAACTTTAGGTTTCCAAACGTTCTTTTTCCACAAAATTAAGTGTTACAATTACATTTTTGTATTAACACAAGTACTAGACCACTTTTCATATACAGCCCTTGAAGACTTTGTAGGTCTATGGCCCAAGTGCATGATAACCCAAAGGTGCTGCCAATGATCCGTGACATGATGAGCTGATTGAATCGAACTGATTCACTGAAACAGAAGCTGGTGCAGAAGGAATCAAACTGGGTGAAGGACAACCACAACTAAAATATATGGTGTGGCAGTTTTACCTTCATGTCATTACGAGGGAACATTGCCGAAATTGAGCTGCAGATTGGAATTTGAAGTCCTGTCTAAGCTCTTCCAAAAAAAAAAATCACAATGAAATGGGCAAGGTTGAGGAGCAAAAACATGGTGGTCTTCAACAGAAAATGAGTCCAGCAGATGAGAGATGTGTCAAACTGACATCCCTTTTGAATCTGAAGCAATCCAGTACTAGTCATCAGCTCTGAATTTGAAAAAACCAATGGAACTTAAATACACCTCTCTACAGTCCAGGGACATCTTAACAAAATGTGGACTTCATGGAAGAGTTGCTCTCAAAAAGCCATTCTTCTAAAGTGGAAACCTGGCCAGGAGACTCGGAAAAACACAAGGCCTGGAGTGCTGATGGATACTCAGACAGGAGGCAGTTTGTCTGTAGAAGAGCTGGAGAGCAGCACGTAGGCGAGTCTTCAACCAGCAGTGAAGCACGGCGGAGGTTCCTCACAGGTTTGTTGCTGAATTGCTGCAAATGCAGTTGGTGAAATAGTCAAAATGAATGGAACCTTTTTAATGCTCAAGTACAAGCAGGTCCTGTTCCATTATACAATACCATCAGGGAGGTGTCTGCAGTGGGATAATGACCCTAAAAATGTGGCTGTTATGCCCTGGGTACCCTCAACTATAGGCCTTTTTCCTTTTCCCAGGGCATTGATGTGCACCCAGTCCATCTTGGTTATGACTGAGGGCAAAAAGTGCATAGTGCTTTTTATAAAAACCAAATAGTGTCCAAAAGAAAGTGTGGTGCAAGAAAAAAGTGTTCAGTAGGTAATCACTGAAAAGAGTGCCATTGTGAGGATATTAAAAATCGATAAATCCCTAAATAAATGGATAAAACCAGAGTCAGAATTGTCTCCTTCCACTTTGTTTTTCCAGTGCATCGTCCCCCACTCTCCTGTTTCAAAGTGCTCAGGCTTGCTCTGCAGGGCTGAAACACAGGCAGATGTGCTCCTTAATCGACTCCTGTCCCAGCCACTTTGGCCCTACTCCTTCATCCTTCCACCATCCCCCGGTGTCTACAGGACAACCCTTGGAACACTGGCCACTTCAGCTCCTATGCTCAGCAGGAGAAACCTGTCCCTGAAGTGCTACTCCACCATTGGGCATCCCGACTGCTTTGCCTCCTTCACCTTGCACTGGTTCTTTCCCAGTTCTGCAGCCTTCTAGTCTTTCTTTTGATTTTCTTCCTCATCTTTCGATTCCTTTTTCCTTTCCCTTTTTTTTTTTTTGCTTTGTGAGTGCAGATGCACTAAGCGATCCATGGATTATCAATGAGGGACAGCAGAGCCAACCAGCCTCCTGCACATACAGTAAATACCTAATTGGTCCATTGAGCCACACGGCCGCTCACCCACACTCATGACACCTGAAACACCCTGTTTTTAAAATATCCAGCACACAATCCAGTCCGTCAAAGTCTGCAGAAGGACTCGAGCAGGAAGCTTGGAACAAGCTAATAGACATTTTTCTTATAAACGACATCTGACCTGACAGAAGTGATGCAGTTTTAAAGGCAAAGGTTGATTCACTTTTTTACTGTTTACTTCTCTATATAGATTATTTTTTTTGTATATTTAGACTCTTTCCGTTATTTTTAAAAGCTAAACTTTGCAGAATTTTTCCCACATGTACCAAAAAACTTTGCACTGTACTGTATAAAAGAATTTATCTTCTCAACTTTGCTGAAAAACTTTTAAACCTCGCGATCATTTTTTGCAGCAGAGCGCCCTCTTGTGAACAAATTTGAAGGCATAGTTTACGTGTATAAATATTCATATCAAGTCTTTTTACTTTTAAGTAGTTTCTGCCACTAGGTGGCACCCTTTCTTTTTTTATTTGCTTGTGAAACGAATTGCCATCCTTCACAATTTAATGTAACATACTGTATATACAGCAGGGGTCCCCCGCTCTGGTCCTGGTGGACCGCAGTGCTTGCGGGTTTTCATTCTAACCCTTTTTTCTTAATTAATGACTTGTTTTTGCTGCTTATTAACTTTTTTGGAATTAACTTTAATTGACTTAAAAGACTCCGACCCCTTAATTGTTTCTTTTTCCTTAATCAGCAGTCAAACAATAACAAGATACAAAATGAACAAAAACACGATCAGCAAACTGTGTCCATCATACAATATCTGAAAATAAAGAAAGGTGAAGGTCTCAAGAATGTTGATCTGCTCAGGTCCGCAAAACTTTTTAACTGTGCTCTTAGAAAAGAGAAGATAAATAATTTTGATAATGTATGCCACTGCACAATGAGAGCGGCAACAAGCCACTGACTTACAGGACGGGTTTAATTAACAACAAGAATCGGAGTTTGAGGCCTTGATTTACGTGGTCTTCTGTTGGCTCAGTCACGTCACATTTCATTGCTTTTTGGAAAGAAATTAGGCAATTCAGGGGAACAAATCTTATAAAACAAATCCATAAAATTAATTCAAAAGAAGTTAATTATCTGCAAAAACGGGTCACTCATTAAAAAAAAGCGTTAGCATGAAAACCTACAGCCAGGCGCGGATTAATGCACAGGCTCGTTTAGGTAGCAGCCTAGGGACCCCACGTGTGCAAGGGCCCGGGATTGGCCAAACTTTAATTATTATTATTATTCTTTAATTTACTTAAAAGAAAACCGCCTCCCTGAAGCCCATTGGCCAATAAGAAACATTTTAAAATTTAAACGGCTGATTGGGCAGACGTGACCCGGTTAAAGTTCATTTTGTTTTGATTTCAAACCACACCACTGTGTTATTCTGGGTAACTGGACAGCATATCGGCAAAATCCCCGAAAGAAAATATGTTAGTGGAGCACAAAAACGAAAAGCACAACGAGTGAAAGAACAGTGTAAGCAAGCTCAAACTGCTAAAGAAAATACCTAAATTGTCTGGATATTTCAAGGCTCCCGAATCTTCATCCAAAATGCTGATGCACAGCAGGACTGACTGCCAGCTATCGGCTAATGCTGGCATTGAAGCAATTGCCACTAGACTCTTAGCTGTAGCTTTGACAAAGACATCGGCTCAGGTTACAGCCTCACAACCATCTCACTCAGATGAAGAGCCTGAGACAGGGGGACACTTCCACCACCCGAAACACAACTAGTTTGTACCACCAACACCCTGAGAATTAGTTCGGCCATGACAGCTTCGCCTGCTGCTGAGATGGCACAAGAGGCCGACTCTGCAACAACGGAAAGTCCTGTTAGCTATAGCTCAGTTCCTGACTGGGACAAAATTGATGGACCCATGAGGAGATACTGGGTTAATATTGGACTTGGAAAAAATGTCAGAACAAAGACGCAGATGTTGCTGCCTCAGAAAGACAACACAAACACCAAAAGAGGTACTTTTCCAAAGCCGTCTTTAAAAGAAAACTGGCAAATGGCGAAACTCTGCCAAGGCAATGGTTGCTTTATTTGCCTTCAAAAGGCACTGTGCTTTGTTTCGCGTGTACAGTTTTTGGGGACAGTGAGTCTGTAGCCTACTGACAGCAGGCTCTAGTGACTGGAAAAATGCGGCAGCGCGCTTGGGTGCACATGTAGGATCGAAGAGCCACAGCGACGCTATGGTTACTTATGTTACGCGCGTAGACGCATAGATTCAAAACTAAAAAAATTAATCAATTTGACAGTGAGTGCGAATATTGGACTGCGCTTTTGAAAAGGGTGTGTTGCGGAGGTCACGTTTTTAGCAGAGCGAGGACTATCATTTAGAGCAGTGGTCCCCAACCTTTTTGACAGCAAGGGCCATTTTATTAGATGCAAATTTTTCCACGGACCGATAGGTGGGTGGGGGCAGTTTTATACACAATTTACATAACATTTCTATTATTATTAAGTTATTAAGCAGTTCACATACGTTTGGAACCCGAGATTTTTCTTCTTTTTTTTCATATAACAAAGACATATGCTTTGCATTTGCCATTCCAACAGATTGCACATCACAAACATTAACACTGCTGTCTTTTTTTCGTGTCTGCCGTTTCTATAGGAGGGTGACAATAAGTTAAATTCCAATGGATGTTTTTCAAATGTTGACAAGCAATAAGCAAAAGGTATCACTGAAAACCACAGAAAAAAAATAAACAGTACGAGGAAAGTTCGAAGAAAGAGATTTTTTTTTTTTTTTTACAATGTTTCTGTTTGGGGATCGTTGTGCAAATGTGCACAACTGAGCTGCGACCACAGATCTAACTGCACTGTGGATGATTCGTTCAAGCATTTCAAGGTCACTTCGTTGTAATGAACGCATTACTACGAAGTACATTCAGCAGATGCTATTTCTATAGACTCGTGTCATATGGGGAAACTGTCGGGACCATAAAAATACTTTGTTGTAATACTCTCTCACCTCGGCCTCTCTCCTCTCTCTGCGCCGCTGCAAAGCCCCGCCCGCCAAAAGTCTGAGTGAGTCTCCGTTGTCTGCAGTTCTCTCGCGGCCCGGCTGTCAGACGGCTGGGCCGCGGACCGGGGGTTGGGGTCCCCTGTCTTAGAGGACGCAGTGACATTTTTGGACATCCTGATAAAGGAAAGGTCATGGGTGTGCTGGAAGTTATCAGTGAGTCTGATCCCTTCTCGAAAGCGCACCTCAAAAAATATGGCAGTGCTGGGAAGGGAACGCCATCGATTCTCTCATCAACATGTTTAGAACATATTGAACTGATGGGAGAGCTCCTCACGGAGATTATCAGTCAGATAAAAATCAGTGTCGATTCCACTCCAGATGTTACACACACAGACCAGCTCACATTCATTATGCGCTATGTGTCACCTGACCGCTGCATCGCGGAGCATTTTATCAAGTTTCTACCAATTCAAAGTCATTCGGGAGAGTCACTGTGCCAGTCTGTTCTTGGTGTTTAGATGACATGGGCATTGATAGAAGTGATTGCAGAGGCCAGTGTTATGATATCGGAGTTTATAGTGACCTGTAAGCACGCATTAAACAGATCAACCCTTTGGTCGAGTGGGTACCGTGCGCTGCATACACGCTCAATTTAGTGGGACCTAACAGTATTAACTGCTACCTTGTGACGGAGGAATTTTTAAATTTCGTCCAGACATTTTTAAAATTTTTCTTCCAAATCCACATCCCGATGGCAGACAATTACAGCGGGATTAGACCCGCAGGGGTGTCGAACTCCATGCCTGGAGGGCCGCAGTGGATGCAGGTTTTCATTCTAATCCTTTTCCTAATCAGTGACCAGTTTTCACTGCTAATTAACTCATTTGCCCTTTGTTTTGATAGCCTTGTTTTCAAGGATTCAGTGCTCTGACTTGATTAATTTCTTCATTAAATGACAGCCAAACAGAAATGAGATGTGAAACGAGCCAACAGATGACCAGCTAAATTGTGTCTTCAAACTCCAACCAATTTCACTCCAACCAGTTTCTTAGTGAGAAGCTGATTCTTGCTGTTAATTAAACTCGTTCTTTAATTCCATGGCTTGTTGCTGCTCTTATTCTGCCACAGCAGACATTCCAAAATTGTTGATTTTCTGTTTTTTCTAAAAACACCATGAAAATGTTTTGGTGATCTGAGAGATCTGTCTTACTGAGACCTACACCTTTCTTTATTTTCAGATATTGTGGATAGCTGGTCATGTGGGCAGTTTGTTTTGTGTGTCATTGTTGTTTTGCTACTAATTAAGGAAAAAGAAACAACAGAGAGGCTGAGTCAAGTTAATTAAAATTAAGGCAAAAGATGTTAATTAGCAGCAAAAAAACTGGTCACTAATGAAGAAGATGGTTAGAATGAAAACCTGTAGCCACTGCAGCCCTCCAGGACCGGAGTTCGACACCTGTGGTTTAGAGCCTATGACAACCACAGGATAGAGACTTTGAACGGCCTTTCAGACACTAGATGGTCAGCACACGCACTAGCAATGAAAACACTGCATCAGAACTACGCCAGAATTCAAGAGTCCCTGCAAAAGTTAGCTGATGACCCAAACCAAAAACCTTACTGCTCCAGTGACGTGCGGTGAAGTTCATGGCTGGTGAGGCACGGACTTCTTCATAGTCAGATTTACAAATACTGTATATGAACCCCAAAGAGTAGCTTATTCACTATTCAGTTGTCAGCCACCATGCACATTGACTACAGGTTATGGTTCATATCTCATCAGCATTCCTTACACACACATAAGAAAGGCGCATATTTGGATAAGAAAGAACGTTACATTTATAGTGGCGAGAGACAGCGGAGAGAGCGCATTTACTCGGCACCCTCCATGTGTTCTGAATTTGCCGTCGCAACTTCACAATTCATACTCATTCAATACAAATGAAAGTATAGAGTGGTGTACAAAACAAACGGATTTCAATTTCGACTTTAATTAAAATATTTAGTTGTTTTTAAATCCGTTTAATTCTGATACTTTAATCATCTTTGATACAGACTGTTTAATAAAATGATAACAAGAAAAACAAAATAATATTTTATTTAAGGTCAAAATGTAGTTTTTAAATACTCTTTTTTTTCTTAGTCTGATCCCATTTTTTATAAAGCTGAAAACCATTTATTGTCTTACCTTTATTTGTAAATGAACTCCATGCGCCTATCTCTCTCAATGAAAATCTCCATCACTTTCTTGTATCAAGTCCTCCTTATTTACCTTTAGTTTTAAAATTCTTAATCTTCCATTTTTGCAGTCAGTAGGAAGAAAGTATAAAAATAAACGGACTGCTGCAGTGCACTTGACTTTCTGATATCGATAACTTATTGGCGCCTCTGCGTAGAAGAGCAGCAGCAACAAGCATCTGTTGGGCTCACATGCGCTCCCTTCGGTGCGGCACGGTACTGTTTGCCTCACCTTGTACCTTTTCACTGCAGTTTTATGTCCTTTCAGCAAGACTAAATACAGTATGTCACACATATTCATTAAAGATATTAGCCAGAATGTGGAAAGGCAGGGTGTATAATAAACGTGTCTGCAAACATTATATTGGCAACATACAGAGAGACAGCAACAGGCACACACCAATCGTACGCATCAACCCAGTGTGTGAGGGAGAGCGCAGATCGAGGTGAGGCTCATCGCTGCCGCACCTCGCGTTTCTCCCCTGTATTTGAACAGGAAATGCGCAAAGTCAGTGATTTTGACTATAAAAATTATCAAAATTATTGGAACCATACAGAAAACAAATATATAGCACAGACCAGTGGACAAATGTATTTTATATTATCATTATTAGTTTTTTTACTTTTCATGATGACCTCACCTGCCTCCCCTGACCGCATGTCCCTGTACTGTTCAGGATGAAGCCAGGACAGTCTACCCAAAGATGGAAAAACTAGAGATTTCCTTTTTGAGTAACATGTGGCACCGCATACTACAACGCTTTCACAAGACTAGCACTGCTCTGCAGGCAGTTGATTTGGATTTATGTAACGCTGTTAATCTCATCAGCTCATTGAGAAATTATGTAGCCGGCCTGCGAGATGATTTTGACAACTTTGAGAGTGGTGCAAAAAACATGTCACCAACTGTGTCCCAACTCTGCAAAGTGGACACACAGAGGCACAGAAAAAGGTAAAAAAACAAGCAGATGATTCCACCAAATCTGACTGTGAGCGATCAGGCCGAGCCAAGTTCAAAACAAGTTTTTATCGCCGTCATAGACTGACTCGTTGCCGAACTGTATCGGAGGTATCACTTCTACAAAGACACCGAGTTGACGTTTGGATTTTTGAACAATAATCCCTCCAACTCTGTAGAAGGTCTTCGAACTGGACCGGCTAATCTTTAGAAGAAATTTGCAGGTGAACTGGAGGAAGATTTTGTGGACGAAATTGGACAATTCAGAGAATTTATTAAAGAAAACAAATATATCTCAGCATGGTCACTGCTGCAGCTTGTACGAGGCAGAAAATTACAGTCCGTGTTTCCAAATGTTGATATAGCACTCTGTATATTTATGACTTTGCTTGTAATGAATACTAGCGAGGAGCGTTCATGTTCAAAACTGGGACTAGTTAAAAACAGACTGAGATCTACAGTAGGACAAAACAGACTGAATCACCTGTCTCTGGATTTTACCAGCCTCAACAAAGACTTCTCTGTCAGGAAAACGAGGAAGAACATCTTCTAAAGGTAGGAAAATGTATATTTGCCATATTCTTGTTATGGTGTTGCGTTATTACTTTATGTTACTGTATTGTATTTTTATAGGTCTTATTTGTTTCATTTTGATATGTGTGATTTTGCCTCAGTAATATACTACTGCCGTTATTGCACCTGTTGGTTTAGAAAGCTAAAAGTGCTTATTAACTTGCAGATCCACTGTTAATGCCTTTTATCTGTAGAGTTGCTATTTGTACTAAAGGCTGTCAAGGTATTTTTGCGGTTGTTTGTTTATGCTGGTGTTCTCCGAGTGGGTGCATTTTGGCCATGTAATATTTCCAGTACGCGATTACACGTGGTATTAAATAATTTTTTTTTCTAGTAAAGCATTATGGGTAAGTGGGGCTGTCTATATCCTTTGCAACAGGGGGCCCACACAAAGAGTAACCTAGGGGCCCATGACCAACTTTATCTGCCTCTGCCTGCAGCCACTGCGGTCCTGGAGGGGACCCCTGATACACAATACAGTCCTAATGTGTAGGCATTAGAAAGGCACATTTTGATTTGCATTTGCGTTTTTTCCACAGTTTAAAGAGAAAATACAGTAAGGTCTATTTTTGTTACATCTTCTTTTTTGGTGTTAGGCAATATAATTTGTTTAATTTCAAGTCTGGTTTTAAAAAAAAAAGTGTAAAATAACATCTTACTTGACTTATTTGAATAAAGAGTTTAGCTATCCGTTGGATTAAAACTGATAGAAACATTGTAATTTTTATATTAAATAGGTAAAATATTGTAACATCAAATTCCATCAGTCATGTATTTCCATCCTTCCAGTGTCCCGTCTTATTGTACAGTTTGGTACACGGTGGATTCACAGCACACTGCCACACGGCCGTCGTACGAGCCAATCCATTGCAGGACTTTGCAAGTTATTTCCTTGCGCTCATTCATCAAGCCTGTTTCTCCTCTCGAGTAACTTAGTGGCATGTATTAGAATGGAAGGAGGCAGCAGGGGTCCCTTGGGGTGGGGGGTTACACTTGAACATGTGAACGCCCCTACAGAACATAATGTGGCCACCATAGGTCCATTTCCTTATTGACTTGCTTCAGTTTGAGCTCATCTACAGCAGGGGTGGGCAATGTCGGTCCAGGAAGTCTGCAGTGGCTTCAGGTTTTTTGTTCCAACCCAGTTACTTAATGAGAAACCAATGATTGCCATAAAATGAAATAAGTTCTGAGACTAGCATGTTAGCCAGCAATGTAATATTATTATATTGTACATTTTTTTTCCTTTCCAAGGAGATCATCTAAATGATTTGAAGCCTAAAACGGTTCATTTTCAGTCCCACATTTTTCTGTTAAGTGTTTTATTAAATCAAACAGTGCATGATGAAGGCTCTCCAAGGGGGACCCACTACCAATCTGATGGTCATCACAGACTGGGTCTCAGTGACACTAGGAAAGGCAAGATTGGGTTGTAAGAAACTAAAGGAGGACCCAAATCTGGCCGTAACAAATAGGCACCAAGACCTCGGCATCAGTGTGGCACAAGACCTTTATAGGGTGTAAAGAATGTTCTGGGGTCTTCTGGTGTAATTATTAGGTGAATTTTAGGCACACCATAGCAAAACACTGTATGGTCTGTTTGAAATAGTACCGACGTCACCATTTTACCTTTGGAGTTTTTGTTTTACTGTTGATAGTCAAAAGCTTTTTGTGTGAGTTCTGCCTCTGATGTTTTTCAGTTTTCACTTTTGAAGCCACATAAGTGGGAGTCTGATTGAGTTGTCTGCTCTGGAGGAATTTTCTCCCAGCCTCACCCATTTTCTTGTGCGCCTAACCAGTTGTATTTAGTTGGTTAAACAGCTCAGCGACTCGCTCTTGTAGCCATTGCCTTGTGCCACAGTGCTTGTGTGACTGGTCGCTACACACTGATTAGTGGTCAGATTTGTGACTTTTGAGTGAAGGCTTTGTTGAAGACCAGTTTCAGGGCTTTCTTTGAGTTTAAAGCCTACCCCATTGCATTTCAGACTTGCTAAGTCTAATTAAGGTGTGCAGGTAGGAAGAGACCACACTCACTGAGCAAACTGTTAGGAGTCTGGGCTGTCTTAACATATTGGCACTGGCTGGGGGCCCATGATGTTTCAGATGCCTATGTATGTTTTTGTTTTGCTCTCAAAACAGGGGCCCAGGGGCCTATGATGCTGTTAAGATGGCCCGGTTTAGGAGTCCCATACTCTTCCAAGCTAGAACTTCCTTTTGATTTCAATTCTTTGTGACATGTACTCCACAAGATGCTGGAAACATTCCATGTTGACAGGATTGCATCACACAATTTCCACAGCCATTCATGCTACAGATCTCCCATTTGACCGAGCCCCAAAGGTATTCTGTTGGATTCAGATCTGGTGACTGGGAAAGGTCACTGAACTCATTGTCATGTTCATGAAACCAGTTTGAGATGACTTTTGCTTTGTGACAGGATGCATTATCATTCTAGCAGTAGCCATTAGAAGATGGTAAATTGTGGCAATAATGGGATGCACGTGGTCATAGACTGTGGCATTCAAGTGATGATCAATTGATATTAACAGGCCCAAAGTATGTCAAGAAAATGTTCCTCACGCCATTACACCACCATGACCACCTGCCTGGATTATTTTTGCAAGTCAAGTTGGGTGCATGGATTCATGCTGTTGGCACCAAAGTCTGACCCTACCATCTGTGTGCCTCAGCAGAAATTGAGATTTATCAAACCAGACTACATTTTTTCTAGTCTTCAACTGTTCAGTTTTGGTGAGGCTGTGCCCACTACAGACTCGGCTTTCTATTCGTGGGTGGCATGAGTTTCGATGTGTTAAGTTTTCTGAGATGCTGTTCTGCTCACCACAGTTGCACAGAGTGGTTATCTGTGTTACTGTGGCCTTTTGGTCAGCTTGAACCAAAGAAACAAATTTCCTCATCAACAAGGTGTTCCTTTCTGCAGAACTTCCACTCACCAGATGTTTCTCACACCATATGGAGTAAACTCTAGAGACTGCTGTGCGTGATCCTAGGAGATCAGCAGTTGCCGAAATCCTCAAACCAGCCCGCCTGGCACCAACAATCATGCCATGCTCAAAATCACTGAGGTGACATTTTTCCTCATTCTGGAGTTTGATGTGAATATTAACTGAAGTTCCTGTCCTGTATTCACATGATGCTGCCATTTGATTGGCTGATTAGATAATTGCTTGGATAAGCAGGTGTAGCCATGTTCTGTGGTTGCAAGGCAGGAAACAGCATGAACAGCTTGTCGGATCATCACAGGGCCGACTCACATTTGGACACACGCAGACACACACACAGGTCCAATTTAGAGTCACAGATTTCTGTAACCCACATGTTTGTGGTTGCCCTGCCGCTTCACAGCTCTAAATCTCTGACTATCTCGGTCAGCTCATTCTTCTATTTGCCATGTGTGTTTACAGACAATTTAATTTAAAAAGCTAAAAGACTTTTAAGTCTGGTTGGTTGCTAGCTTTGTGTTGGCCCAGGGTATGTTTATTGATAGTGGTGTTCTTGACATGAAATTTAACTTTAACAGGAATGTATTGTAAGAAGAACGACCATAAGACATTGCAAAGGTTTGGGGCAGCCACTCGTATAATTTTTCCCGGCTGCAAAACTGATGCCAAAGCACAGACATGTTCATACAACAGAGTCCAAAACTGAACTGACTAACTGGGAGCAAGATGGCGGCTTTAAAGGCCAATGGAGGAAGTGATGTCATCAGGACCGGAACCAGAAGTGACGTCATTGGCTGCCCCTGAGCCGGGCAGGATTTCCCTAGAATTGTCTGTAAGAGATCGAAAGGGAGAATTAGTGCACTTCGCCATCCCCTGGTCTGGCGTGGAATTACATGTACTCAAGCCCTTTAGTTGTCTCCTAAACACGCGTGTGTGACAGTATTTAACTAATAATTTTGTTCATGACTAACAACACTAGACAAGTGTACACACCATTCCCATCAGGAAATATCACATTCGGATGCTGGTGCCTCATCTGTCTCAATTGGTATCAAGTCATTGTGTTGCCCTCTGACATCATCATCATCATCATCATCTATTAAAATGCAGCCATATAGATTTAAACATTTAGATGTGTTTGTTTAGTAGACATTTTTTATCCAAAGCACCTCACAAAAGAAGTCAACATATTGAGTAAACATCAGTAGGTGGGGATTGGCTATGGGGGTTTGGAACAAGTATTACAAGACAAGGGTACAAAATTGATCATCACAAGTGAAGAACCTTAAAATAAAATACAAACAAGTTACAATTCCTAGGTTACAAAACATAACAACTAATTTCAGTAAGACAGAAATTCACCAAACAAGGGAGCCTTCAGACACTCCTTGAAAATACTGGGGGAGTCAGAGTTTCAAATAGAGGTGGGCAGCTCATTCCATTAACTAGGAGTAAGCAACTGTAAGCAAGCATCAAGGATTTGAATTTAATACATGCCACTACAGGGAGCCAGTTTAATGTTCTGAAAGGAGTGGCATGTGCCCGCCTCGGCTGATTGAACACCAGATGTGCCACTGCATTTTGAATCATCTGCTGCTCTTGCCAGCAGAAAGCTGCAGTTCTCCAGGCGTGACAAGACCAGAGACTGAACCAGGAGCTGTGCTGCATACTCTATCAGATACAGTCTGATCCTGCAGATATTGTGCAGAATGAATCTACAAGAGTGAGAAACCAGAGCCACATGGTCCCTGAAGGACAGTGATGGGCAGCTGATGGACGAATTGGGATAACAAGAAGGTACATTTTTTCCAGGTTGAGTTAGAGATGGTGTGCCTTCATCCAGGTTGCAATATCAGTGAGACATAATGATACCATGTGGTCCTATGGAGGGAACAAAAGGTATAGATGTGTATCATCATCATAGCACTGGTAAGAGAAACCATGGAACTGGATCATACAGCCTAGAGAAAAGAAGAGGGCCCAGCACTGATCCTTGGGGTAACCCCCTGCTCGCCTGTTGCACCCTTGACATCTCTCCATGCCTCGACACACTGTTGAATGTGCCCAAGAGCTACAACTCAAACCACCTCAGGATAGTTCCCTGAGGCCACAGTCAGAGAGGTGGTTAACCTAAACGTTAAGTAACCTGAGTGCCTCGCAAGCCCTGGCAGCCCAGGAAAATCTATTGGCTATGAACTAAAACAGTAACACCTAAAGCTTAGACCTGAACTGCTCTGATGTGAAAAAGAACAAGCCACAATAACACAGGTAAAACACGATGACGGCACAGAGTGCCTGAATTGAACACAAGACCCTGGGGCTGTCTGGTTGCAGCACTGGCTACTGAATGGGCAGGAGTTTGCTGGACAGTGTGTGGCCATCAGACAAGTGAAAAAAAAACAGATTTTCTACTCTATGTACTTGTTCTTTCTGTGCCAGGACTATGTGCTTACATGAAACAGGGGCATAAAGCTGTTGGCTTCTTTCCCACAAAGTCTAAGGTGCACACACAAGGGCTTTGGTGACTTCAATTCTAGCACCTTCAGACACTTTTTATTTGTTTCACAGCTCTCAAATGCATCTGTCCAGTCTTTCTGTTTTCTTTCCCTGTAGCTTTTCTCTTATCTGATGCTGTCACAGTGGAGGTTTATCTCTCCGTTCCATCACCTTGTGTTTCCGTCCATCTCCTTATTAATCCCAATCTCCTGCATTTCCTTCACTACCACAGCCTTCCATCTGCTTTTTGTTCTCTCTTTCCTCCTTTCTATCCAGTGCTGTGGTAAAACTCCAAAAATAGGTTGGGTTCTTAGCCTATTGTAAAAAATTGATCTACTGTATCAGGATCAGACATGCTTCAATCTTTAAGATCCTCCCTGGAGGACATTTTGGTCCCAATCACAATGCTCTCTAGATCAGGGATTTGTAAAATTGGCCCTGGACAGGCGTAGTGGCTGTTGGTTTTTGTTACTTGTTTTAGCTTTAAACAGCTGCATTTACTGCTTTTAATGGCTCCTTATTAGCAATAAGATGCAAATGACAAAGAAACCAGCAGTTCTCTATCTATCCAACCTGTGTCCATTTACACCTGTGTGTATATTCATCATGAAATATCTGGTTTATTAAATATTTTGTCGGAAACTGAAAAGAAACAAGTGAAGGACAGAGGACTACTCATCCACTTCAGACTATAAATCATTTGGATGACCATGATACAAGAATGACTTGACATGGCAGAATGAAAACAATCACTCGAATATGATCTGTTCTAATAAAGGAAAAGAGATTGGAACAAAAACCTGCCACCAGTATGTCCCTCCAGGACCAACTTTGCAGACCACTGGTCTAGATCAAAAGGTATTAGTAATGTCTGTGATGTGGTTGATTGTTTATTTTAGTGTTCTTCTTGATTTCCTGGTGTTACCTCTAATTCTATTCCCGCAGTTCTCTTTCTTTATATCTTCGCTAGTGGTCTTGGCACTGTGACGGACGGCCAGGGCTCTTATCCAGCCAGGCCACTGTAGTGATGGAAGGACCAGAGAAAAGCTTGCACAGGATATTATCTCCCCAGTAAAGGGCAGCCCCCCTGGCTTGCTACAGCACCCTTTTGGGTCTGTGGTCACTGCAAGGGGGTGTGTGGAGAACTGCTGAGCCCTTTTTTGCAGGGCTTATGCCACATAGAGAAGAGCTGACTGAAAGAGACTACGGGACACATGGGCAATTCCAGGTGCTCTATAAAAGGAGCCCCCTCACTCCATTTGGGGAGCTGGAGTCGGGAGGAGAGGAACGAAGCTTGCCAGATGGGGAATGGAGGCGAAAGGATCAACAGATACAGAGAGAAAGAAGAAAAGAAAGCGCTGTGCTTATTGTACTGTGTTTGGTGCTGGTGGGAAACAAAGGAAAATCATTTCCCACTGAAATAAAGCCTTGTGTGTTGTTGGACTTGTGCCTGTGTCTGTTCTGTTGGGTGTTTGGGGAGCTGGAGCACCCCCTGGTGGCCATAGCATTTGTAGAGGGGCTGAAATGTACTTAGTCTACTGCAAAGAAGGGATATCCTTGCAGTCAGAAGCCCAGCTGTTAACTTGAGATGCAGATGTTCTTCTTTGGCTTGGCGGGCTAACTTGGTGATTTTCTACATTCCTGATGGGGTGTATGCTCAAGTTTGTGTCCTGGAAATAATCTGTGTGGGTAGCACTGCCCTAGGGAAGAGAGGCTAATTGCTGTAGATAGATAGATAGATAGATAGATAGATAGATAGATAGATAGATAGATAGATAGATAGATAGATAGATAGATAGATAGATACTTTATTAAGCCCAAGGGGAAATTCACACACTCCAGCAGCAGCATAATGATACAAAAAACTATTAAATTAAACAGTAATAAAAATGCAGGTAAAAACAGACAATAACTTTGCATAATGTTAACGTTTAGGTTTGGGTTAGGTTTCTTTATTTAGTCATGTTTACACAGGAAAACATGAAATTTGCCTTCTCAGTTGCATCTAATAACAGGTAACAGACAGAATGAAATAAAACAGACAAATAGAAATAAGAAAGGTTAAGGTAAGGCAGTTAGATAAAACATATTTATACCAAAAAAAAAAAAAAAAGGTAACAGGATATATATCAAAACCTTAAACATTATCTCCGATATTTCTTATTGAAAAGTCGTATGGCACTAGGAAGAAAGGAGTTTCTGGAGCGATTTGTGTAGGTTTTCAAAGCAACTATCCTTCCTGATTTACTGAAGTTCAGTTCTACATGTAATGGATGTCTGTCATCAGTTGAGATGATTTCCAGTTTCTTTAGCATTGCCCTCTGACACACACTAGTCGAATCATCTACATCAGCCCCAATAACTTTAGCTGCATACTTCGTAATCTGCTGGAGCTTTTTTGAGTTTTGGTTTGTCAGACTATTAAACCAGGCAATGAAACTGAAAGTGATCACGGACTGGATCATACTACGATAGAAGGACAACATGAGGTCCTTGTCTACTTTAAATAGTTTGAGTTTATGGAGGAGAAATAAGCGCTGGTTGCATTTAGAAAATAATTTTTTTGTATTTGTATTCCAGTTAAGATTGTTATCTAGGTAAGTTCCTAAGTATTTATATTCATTCACTATTTCTACCTCCTCTCCCAGAACTACAATAGGTGAACATACAGATTTCCGTCTCTTAAAATCAAATATCATTTCTTTGGTCTTTTTTACATTCAGAGTGAGAGAGTTTTTTTTGCACCAGTTTACCATACAGTCCACTTGATTTAGATAGTGGCTTTCATCCTCCCCAGATATGCATCCTATGATCATGGTGTCATCCGCATACTTAATAATGGAGCAGTGGTCATTGTTCTGTCTCAGGTCACTTGTGTACAGAGTAAACAGTAATGGTGATAAGACACACCCCTGTGGACTTCCTGTGTTTGAATGAAGAGCTTTTGAAAAAGTGTCCTGAACTTTAACTGTCTGTGAATGATTTAAAAGAAAGCGTTAAACGTTTACCCCCCTGGGTAGAACTGAAGAGTCGTACAGACGCTGTTTAAAGGCCACGTGACTTTTCCAGGTATTTTCAGTCATAACCTTCATTTATGTAATCATAGCGAGTCAGAGGCAGTTGGCGGTGTGTGCCTGTGAAGATTATCGTGTAATATGACAATGAATCAGTCCAGCTTGTCTGCGACACACTCTGACAGAATCAAACAGGTTTGAGTTTATCTTTAGTCGTAGTGGCAGGCTCTACGTGCATGAGAGCTGACAAATCAACGAATGCTCATCTGGAAGTATAATGCATTTAATATAGGAATAAGAAACATGGACCTTACAAACAGAAGAGAAGCTCATCTGTCTGATGTCTCATGTTTCATATACCACGACAGAATGGAAAAAAGAAAAAAAAAGGCCAATATTGCAGCTTAGTGTGCCTTTTAACAGCACAAGCTCCATTCGGCAGCATGCTATCAGCTGTCACAAAAAGGGGTGAACATGACAGTGAAAGATAGTCAGCACACAGTCTGTAAATGTGACATGGTCAGCAATTTTCACTTATTTAAATTGACACAGTCCAGCGACAAGGTCGGCAACTTTGGTCAGCATGTCTGACATACCCTAATTTGACAACTGGCTTCTGGTGAGAGTGCAGTGCCCCTTAAATAGAAGAAGAGCCAGAAGACCAATTAGTCAGTTGAACCTTGGACATTCAGGCTAAGATGGCTGCTTTCTATGTTCTGTGCGGGCTGCGGACCAGAGTTCATATCCCGGAGAGCCCAAGAGGATAACCTGAGAGAGAGAGAGATGTACACCTTTCAAAATTAGCTTCAGGTAGCTCTGCATGAATTAGTTTTCTATTCATCCATTTTCTTTGTGCACTTTCCTCAGAGCTTGGTCATGAAGAACTATATCTTATGCTTGCAGGAGTTACTCCTAAATGAAACGTCAGCCTGTCGAAGGACTTTCTTATGCGCATAAGGCCATCTTAGAGTTAATCTAATGCTGCCTTTTTTAGACTGTGGTAGGAAAGCACATTGGAGTCCTGAGAAGAGGTATAATAATAATAATAATAATAATACATTTTATTTACTGTATTTGTAGGCACCTTTCTAAACACTCAAGGACACCGAACAATAGACAAAACACAGATTATAAATAAAAGTAAAATGCAAAAGTTAAAATCAGACAGAGCAATTGTAATCAAAGAGAAAAAGCAGTCTTAAACAAATGAGTTTTAAGTTTAGATTTGAAAAGTGAAAAGTATTCAATATTTCTAAGCTCAGATGGTAATGAGTTCCAAAGCTGGAGAGCAGAGCAACTGAATGCTCTGCTCCCCATAGTGGTAAGACGGACGAAGGGGACAGTCAAGTGGATGGAGGGAGAGGATCTAAGTGTACGGGAGGGAATGGCAACATGGAGGAGGTCAGACAGATATGGAGGGGCAAGGTTATGGAGAGCCTTAAAAGTTAGTAGGAGAATTTTGAATTGAATTTGGAACTGAGCTGGAAGCCAGTGAACCTGCTGCAAAACGGGAGTGATATGGTGAATAGAGGGGGTTCTAGTAATGATGCGGGCAGCTGAATTCTGGACCAGTTGAAGCTTATAAAGAGATTTGCGAGAAAGACCAAAGAAAAGGGAATTGCAATAATCCAGATGAGAAGTGACAAGGCTATGAACAAGGATAGCAGTAGTGTGGGGGAGTGAGGGAGGAGCGAATGCGATTAATATTACGCAAGTGGAAATATGCAGACTGGAAAATGTTATTGATGTGGGACTGAAAGGATAAAGTACTGTCAAGGATGACACCCAGACTCTTAACCTGTGGGGAAGGGGAGACAGAGGAATTATCAATAACAAATGAAAAATGATCAGTTTTGGATAATGTTGATTTTGTACCAATGAGGAGAACCTCAATTTTGTCACTATTTAATTTAAGATAATTTGAAGAAAACCAGGATTTGATTTCTGCTATGCAATCAATAAGATGGGAGGGTGGAAAGGAAGCAGTAGGTTTGCTAGTGAGATAGAGCTGGGTGTCATCAGCATAACAGTGGAAGCTAATGTTATATTTACGAAAGATATTACCAAGGGGAAGGAGGTAAATAATGAAAAGGAGGGGCCCCAGGACAGAGTCCAGGGGTACACCTGAAGTAACAGTGGTGGGTTGGGATGTGAAAGTTTCAAGCTGAACAAACTGAGTGCGGCCTGAGAGGTAGGATCTGAACCAATCTAGTGGAGTGTGGGTAATGCCATTCAAAGATAATCTGTTGAGAAGAGTATTGTGACAAATAGTGTCAAAGGCAGCACTCAGATCAAGGAGGATGAGAATAGTAATTAAACCAGAATCAGCTGCCATAAGGAGGTCATTAGTAATTTTTATAAGTGCAGTTTCTGTACTGTGGAGGGGGCGAAAACCAGACTGGAACTGTTCATACAGATTATTAGGTAGTGCTATCAGTGGTGTCACCCGTAATGTAATGAAATTAATCACTTTTTTCGTTGTCTGCTCGTATTCCCCTTGTTCCATGGATTTCCTGTTACCTTCATCCCCTTCACAGTTCACCCACATGTTTTTTTTTGGTACTGACTGCTGACCCACAATGCACAGGTGTACTGCAGGCTTGGGGTACATAAAATTGAACATAGGCTAATCACGCGATTTCCTAATGTTCACCCTCCACAGTTTACTCTGGAAAAATCATTTTGAGAATATTTAATTGTGATTTTTCCAGCAATAAAAATAAGAATAAGTACAAAAGTAGCAGAAAGTCACTTGGTAATAACCGTCACCTAAAATGTGTTGTTACATTCATCGGGTCTCCTAGTGCCACAGTGCCATTCATTACAAATTCATTCATATGTAGATATGAGTTAAAAAAGGTACGTTTTTTTCTTAAATTAGCTGACCCGCTCTTTGTATCTTTCCGTGGTTTCACTTGTATGTCTTTTCCTTTGCAAAGTTCAGTAGTTAAATGCAAATTTGAAGCAAAACACACAGCAGTTATTTCCTCTGCAGCTGCGATGGCTGATTTTGTTACAGGAAGCGCTATCAAGCTCATCATTACTGTTAGCACAGTGTGATTTTTGTGGGTAGCTTTATTTGAAACGTTACACTTAATGGTGTAAACTCTTTCTGAGCAGCTTCTGTTCTCCATCATTCTGCAATGCAGACTTCTCCACCAAGTTAATTTCTGTGGGAACGGAAGCTTTCAGTGCGACTTGTTCAACCTGCAAATAACTACGAGTGTTGTCATTATAGTGTTGTCATCTTCAACACTAAAATAACTTTACGTTCATACACATAGCAGGTGGAGTACAAATGGGAAAACATGGTGAGCCTCCAGAAATCAGATTTTGATACCTTTATCATTAATGATTTTGTATCAATCTGCTGAACGTATGACTGGAAAGACTCATACATCTCCCATGCAGAAAAATACTTAACACATGTGACCAGGTGGACAGATCACAAAAAGCCAAGAAAGTCATTGAGGCAACAGCCTGGCAACACTGGTAAAGCAGAAATTAACAGACCAATTTAATGGCACAAAATAAAGTTTTCTTTTATGAGGTTAGTGATGCTTCTAATGAAAAGGTTTCATCAGTGCTACCTTTGTTCTCGTTGAGGGTACGGTCAAAATGAGTTGCCCACTTCCTGGGATTGCCAGGTGTAATGGCATCTGAATGGAGGGGGGAGAGCCTGCTAAGGTACTGTTGGTGGGGCTGAACATCCTCCCATTTTTTGGAACTACTGGTGGAAGAGAAGATACAGTTAGTGACAATGTCCCGTCTCGACCTGGAGTGGTGTCGCTTACCTCAGAAAAACCAGGAAGATGATCATCAAGCACACATGCATGACTCACATTAGGAAAATATTCAATGTACTGCAATATTGGGAAACACTAAAATACTCACTGGTTTGATGATGAAAATTGCACTATATATGCTTTATCACCTTGCTAGTACCGGGTTGGACCTCCTTTTGCTGTCAGAACTGCCGTAATTCTTCATGGCATTGATTCAACAAGGTACTGGAAACATTCATCAAGGATTTTGTTCCATATTGACATGATAGCATCACGCAGTTGCTGCAGATTTGTCGGCTGCACATCCATGATGTGAATCTCCCATTCCACCACATCACAAAGGTGCTCTATTGGATTGAGATCTGTGACTGTCGAGGTGTTGCCCAATTTTGGTGAGCCTGTGTGAATTGCAGCCTCAGTTGCTTGTTCTTAGATGACAGGAGTGGCACCCAGTGTGACCTTCTTTGCTGTAGCCCATCTTCTTCAAGGTTTGACATGTTGTATGTTCAGAGATGCTCTTCTGCATACCTTTTTTGTAACAAGGGTATATTTCAGTTACTTATTAGCTTGAACCAGTTTGGCCATTTTCCTCTGACCTCTGGCATCAACAAGGTATTTTCACCCAGACAATTGCCACTCACTGGGTATTTTCCTTGTTTCTGACCATTTTATGTAAACCCTAGAGATGGTTGTGTGGGAAAATCCCAATAGATTACCAGTTTCCGAAATACTTAGACCAGCCCATCTGGCACCAACAACCATGCCATGTTGAAAGTCACTTAAATCCCCTTTCTTCCCCATTCTAATGCTCAATTTGAACTTCAGCAGGTTGTCTCGATAATATCTACATGCCTATATGCAATGAGTTGCTGCCATGTGATTGGCTGATTAGATATTTGTTGTAATAAGCAGTTAGACAGGTGTACCTAATAGAGTGGCCAGTGAGTGTATGTATGATAAGCTTATTGATTTATATTTTACACTGACATTACACAGTTCTTTAATTCAATGACTATGTAAAAAATAAACTTTTCTCCAGAATACAACACAGACCTGTTTTAGTTCCTCCTTATGACAGCCATGTTACACAATAACTTGTAAAGCTAGCTGATAAGGGCCCTTTCTGGTGTCTAAGCAACATGGATGTGTGGTTTAGAACAGGAAAACATTACAGTATCCTAGATTATATGTCAAAAAGAAATTTGACATACCACTTGGTTTTTACACTTCCTGAGAAAAAAAAATAATATGTAATATATATATATATATATATATATACAGTGGTGTGAAAAACTATTTGCCCCCTTCCTGATTTCTTATTCTTTTGCATGTTTGTCACACAAAATGTTTCTGATCATCAAACACATTTAACCATTAGTCAAATATAACACAAGTAAACACAAAATGTAGTTTTTAAATGATGGTTTTTATTATTTAGGGAGAAAAAAAAATCTAAACCTACATGGCCCTGTGTGAAAAAGTAATTGCCCCCTGAACCTAATAACTGGTTGGGCCACCCTTAGCAGCAATAACTGCAATCAAGCGTTTGCGATAACTTGCAATGAGTCTTTTACAGCGCTCTGGAGGAATTTTGGCCCACTCATCTTTGCAAAATTGTTGTAATTCAGCTTTATTTGAGGGTTTTCTAGCATGAACCGCCTTTTTAAGGTCATGCCATAGCATCTCAATTGGATTCAGGTCAGGACTTTGACTAGGCCACTCCAAAGTCTTCATTTTGTTTTTCTTCAGCCATTCAGAGGTGGATTTGCTGGTGTGTTTTGGGTCATTGTCCTGTTGCAGCACCCAAGATCGCTTCAGCTTGAGTTGATGAACAGATGGCCGGACATTCTCCTTCAGGATTTTTTGGTAGACAGTAGAATTCATGGTTCCATCTATCACAGCAAGCCTTCCAGGTCCTGAACCAGCAAAACAACCCCAGACCATCACACTACCACCACCATATTTTACTGTTGGTATGATGTTCTTTTTCTGAAATGCTGTGTTCCTTTTACGCCAGATGTAACGGGACATTTGCCTTCCAAAAAGTTCAACTTTTGACTCATCAGTCCACAAGGTATTTTCCCAAAAGTCTTGGCAATCATTGAGATGTTTCTTAGCAAAATTGAGACGAGCCCTAATGTTCTTTTTGCTTAACAGTGGTTTGCGTCTTGGAAATCTGCCATGCAGGCCGTTTTTGCCCAGTCTCTTTCTTATGGTGGAGTCGTGAACACTGACCTTAATTGAGGCAAGTGAGGCCTGCAGTTCTTTAGACGTTGTCCTGGGGTCTTTTGTGACCTCTCGGATGAGTTGTCTCTGCGCTCTTGGGGTAATTTTGGTCGGCCGGCCACTCCTGGGAAGGTTCACCACTGTTCCATGTTTTTGCCATTTGTGGATAATGGCTCTCACTGTGGTTCGCTGGAGTCCCAAAGCTTTAGAAATGGCTATATAACCTTTACCAGACTGATAGATCTCAATTACTTCTGTTCTCATTTGTTCCTGAATTTCTTTGGATCTTGGCATGATGTCTATCTTTTGAGGTGCTTTTGGTCTACTTCTCTGTGTCAGGCAGCTCCTATTTAAGTGATTTCTTGATTGAAACAGGTGTGGCAGTAATCAGGCCTGGGGGTGGCTACGGAAATTGAACTCAGGTGTGATACACCACAGTTAGGTTATTTTTTAACAAGGGGGCAATTACTTTTTCACACACGGCCATGTAGGTTTGGATTTTTTTTCTCCCTAAATAATAAACACCATCATTTAAAAACTGCATTTTGTGTTTACTTGTGTTATATTTGACTAATGGTTAAATGTGTTTGATGATCAGAAACATTTTGTGTGACAAACATGCAAAAGAATAAGAAATCAGGAAGGGGGCAAATAGTTTTTCACACCACTGTATATATATATATCTATTGTGGACCACCGGGTGTGTACAGCTGCCCTAACCCAACACAGACAGGCAGAGACACAAGTGCAGCACACAACACACTTTTATTCAAGACTGGGGAAGCACTTTTCGTCTCTCCCAAGAGCACAGCCCAGTACAGTGCACCAAAGTGCATGGTTCACACTCCTTTTCTGTCTCTCTCTCTCTCTCTTTTTTTCTCTCACTTCCTTCCACCTCCACTCCTTCCTCAAGCTTCGTCCGCTTCCACCCAACTCTGGCTCCTGGAGTAGTGGCTGCTGGCTCCTTTTATAAGGCACCTTGAAGTGCTCCAGGTGCTCATTGACCTACAGCAGCAGTTCAGCAGTTCTCCAGGTGCCCCCTGGTGGTGGCCACAGGCCCCAAAAGGGTTGAGCTTCCATGCTCCAAACATATACTGTATATATGTATATGTAAATATATATATATATATATATATATATATATATATATATATACAGTACATACCTATCAGAAGTGAGCTCAAAGTGGGCTCAGATGCCCCTTTGGCAGCACAGTAAGGCTGACTTCCAGAAGGTCACACTACTTCTACCCAATTTGCAGGTGCCTGTTATTCACAGAGCTGTATCAAGGCTGTCCAGTGGTTACTGAATATCTGGTAAATCTTCATCCAGATTATCCAGTTTTTGAGTTAAATGTGTTCATTGCAGATGCTCTTGGCGTCTACCCACACTGGGCCTGATGTTGTGACCAGTCCTACAGTGCATCAACCCACACCAGATGCTCAACTTGCATGGTGATCTCAGTTTATCTTTGCCCAGTTGGTCTGATATCCTGCACTGTCTTTTATTATGCAACTTCTAAAAGGTTTCACTTTCTTTACCCCTTTCTTTGATCAAATGGCTTGTAGAATATTCTTAGTTACACTTGACCTATTCTTGAAATCGCTTCCTGTTCCGGATGAGAGTACGCTGTGCACGATCTGGCTGCCGCTTCTCACCGGTGTCTTTTTGCTCTGTTTTGCTTTGTTGCTGTTATTACGGCCTCTGCCTTGCTTGTGCTTTTTATGTTTTTTGGGTGTATTCTCACTGGATTCATACTGGTCCTTTTGTAAAGTTTTATTTCATTCACTGCCTATATTCCACGAGCCCTCTCCCCTGTACTCTCCCTGAGCCAGCATGGTTGGTGAGTAAGTCTTTACTTTCTTAGTTGACTAGGATTAAGACTCTCTTAGCTGACTTTGTTTTCTGCTCAGTTGGAGTTAGTTTATGGGTTCTGGCTAACGTGATGGTAGCTGTTACTGCTTTTTCTGAAGATGATTACCTACACCAGACTAGATATGGTGACTTACGGCTTATGCATGGAGCTTGGCATTGCTCGTCCATGGTATTTACACTGCTCCTCTCGGCGTCATTTTAATATCATCTCTGCATCCGCTGACATTATTTCCACGATTTGGTCTGTTAGACCTGTTTTTCTCAAAAACACAATCTGCAAGACGATGAAGTAGGCAGATGAATTGGCTGAGACACCTGAAGGCAATTGCCGGACTGGAGTAACCAAGGATTACAATCTGACGTAACTCTCCACTGTGCGCTCCTGAACTTCAGATCATTAACTAATAAAACTAGTTTCCTTAATGGCTTATCAACTTCTAAAAAAATGGACATGTTGTTCCTTGTAGAAACATGGCAAAATCCAGGTGATTACTTACAACTAAATCTGTTTACCCCCGCTGGTTACAGTTACCTGTCTAAACCCCGTCTGATGGACCGAGGAGGTGGATTGGCAGTGGTTCAGCGTGATTGTCTTAAAGCAACCACTGTTGATTTTCACAACATTACGTCTTTTGAATACCTGGTTGTTAAAATCACTGGAAAGGCTTCGCTGTACATTGTATTGATCTACAGACCTCCTAAGCTTCAGCTGGATTTTTTCTCTGAACTTCATGAAATACTCACTCTTGTCTGTGGCATGTCTACTGCTGTTATTTTACTTGGTGACCTTAATATTCATATGGATTCTGACTGTCCATCTGCTTGTGAGCTACATTCAGTACTGGATTGTTTCAGTTTTGTGCAGCATGTTGGTTTTTCAACCCATGCTAAGGGCCATATTCTGGATCTTGTATGTTCCACTGGTCTGCAAAATGTCTGTACATCCAGTACTGTTACTGGTATCTCTGATCACAAACTGATTGAATTTAGCTTCACTTATCCTCTCCTTAAAATAAGTCTAAAATAACCTATTGTAATATCAAGAATATTGATCCTTCTCTATGTCTGTTGGTGCTTCCTGTCTCCATGATGTTTCTGGGTTGTCTTGCCCTATGCAGATTTTATCTCTATATAATTCCACATTGTCACATTTTGGATCATTCTGCACCTATTAAATCCTTGGTTGTTCCTACTACCCGGTCATCTTCATGGTTTATAGCTGAATTGCGTATCATGAAACAAACTGGTCACCGCTTGGAAAGGCTCTGGAAGAAGACTGGTCTGGCTGTTCACACCCTGGCTTACACTGAACATCTGAAGGAATACAGATGTGTCTTATCGGCGGCACGTTCAAAGTACTATTCCACTCTTATTGACTTTGGTACTTGTTGCCCTAGATCTCTTTTTAATACAGTTAACAGATTTTGTCAACCTGCTGTTAAAAATCCTTATTTCTCTGTTAAGCACTGTAATCTAATTTTGGAGTATTTTCAGTCAAATATTATGACCATATATCAAAGTTTCTCTACTAACCATTCCTCATCTCTGTCAACTGATTAATTATACTTCTAAATCTACAGTTTATTTATCTAAATTTAATCCCACTACACTAACTTATGTTGCTGAAGTAATATCTAAATTAAATCAATCTTCCAGCCACCTAGATCCTGCCCCTACTTTACTGATTAAGGCGTGCACTGACAAACTTTCTGCCCCTATTTCTCACTTTATCAACTGTAGTTTCCGCACCTGTGTTGTTCCAAGTGATTTAAAAACTGCTGCTGTAACCCCTGTTTTAAAAAAAAACTGGCTCAGATCCCTTACAGCTAAGATCTTAGAAAAGGTTGTTGCTGCTCAACTCAATGATTATTTAAATTTGTATAACCTGCTTGAGCCTTTTCAGTTTGGATTCAGAGCCCTACATAGCACTGAAACGGCTTTACTTAAGGTAGCCAATGGCTTACTTATAACCACAGATTCTTGGATGGCCGCTGTTCTAGTTCTTCTTGACTTGAGTGCAGCGTTTGACACAGTTAACCATAACATTTTACTGTCCCGACTTTCAGCTATTGGTATCTCAGATGCTGCTCTTTCTTGGTTCACATCATACCTCAGTGATCACCAGTATTGCGTCTTCATTAGGGAATACAAATCTGCCACTACTTCATTCACACAAGGTATCCCTCAAGTGTCAGTTCTCGGTCCAATCCTCTTCATCATCTATATGCTCCCATTAGATGAGATTATTCGTCGGTATGGTCTGAGCTTCCACTGCTATGCCGATGACACACAACTTTATGTAAGTGTTGATGCAACTGCAACATCTTCACCTGTTGCACTGACTGACTGCATTTGGGAAATCAATCATTGGATGACAGATAATTTTTCACAACTCAATCCTGATAAAACAGAAATCTTATTAGTTGGTACCAAATCTGTCCTCTCTACCCTTTGTGGGCTAAAAATTGACATTAATGGGATCCTGGTTCAACCCTCAGCATCAGTCCGCAATTTGTGTGACATCTTTGATCAGCTTCTTACTTTTCAATCACACATTAACTCAATAGTACAGACAGCCTTTTTTCATCTTTGCAACATTGTTCATCTGCATTCTTTCCTTAGTGTGAAAAATACTGAAACACTCATTCATGCTTTCATCACTGCCCATCTGGACTATTGCAATGCTTTGTTTTATGGCCTCCCGACTAAATATATCAATAGATTACAATATGTTCAGAATTCTGCTGCTCGTTTACTTACACACACTAAAAAATCTGCTCACATCATTCCTGTCCTCTATGATTTACATTGGTTACCAGTTTCTTCAAGAATCAAATATAAAATTATTCTTCTCACCTTTAAAACCCTTAATGGGTTAGCCCCTCATTATCTGTCGGAGCTGCTGCATCCTTACACTCCTGCCTGTGCATTACGATCATCGGACGCTAAGTTACTCACTGTACCTAAATACAGGTTAGTAACTATGGGTGGCAGAGCTTTCAGAGTGATAGCCCCTAAAATTTGAAATTCTCTCCCTCTCAGCCTTCGCGAGGAAAAATCTATTATTAATTTCAAACTTCTGTTAAAAACACATCTTTTCAATGAGCATTATTCTTTTTCGTGTATGTAATTTCTACTGTCTTGTTAATGTGTGTATTGAATTGTAAAGTGGCCTTGAGTGTATGAAAGGTGCTACATAAATAAAACTTATTATTATTATTATTGTCTTGCAAATTCTAAACACCTCCACCATTGTTTGCACCTTTCCTTGACTTGTACTTTTTTCCATACCGTCCTTACATTCTCTTGTAATTTGGAGTTTGACGACACAACTTCATTACAATCTGACTGAACAACACACAGCATCTGCAAGCTTTAGGCAAGGTAAATGTAGACTTGACTAACAGTGTGACACTACAAGTATGATCACCTTTAAAACAGTTTCTGATCTGGGGTATAAATTAACACTCTACCTTTTCTTATTGATTTACCAATACATACAAGATAAAAAGTTATAATATGAAAATCTTCACTTTGGATGCTAAAACCAGAAAAATAGTATAAAAATAAAGTAAACTCACTGAAGAACAAACAGCAGGAACAACAACAACAACCCCTTGAAATACACACCACAACTGCTAAAGGAAAGAACACATCTGATTTGGCAGTCCCATTCCCAGTGTGTCATTATGCAGACGTATTGCTGTTGGTATAAAGGAGCCCCCGTAGTGTTTTTTGACACACTTCTGCTGAAAGTCCTCAGTGTTGGTGTGTCAGAGAGGGGATGTGCAGCATTCTTCATACTGGCATTCAGTTTTGTTTTAATTCTCTCCCTGCTACAACCTCCGGGGGGTCTACAGGGTGTCCCATGAATGAGCCCATCCTTTAAATTACCTTGTTGATCTGGTGGGCCTCTCTTGAAGTAATGTTACTACACCAGCACACCACAGGGTAGAAAATTGCACTGGCCATCACAGAGGTATAGGAGACATGAAGGCTGTCACTTCCCACATTAAAGGAACACAGTCTTCTGCCTGCTCTGGCCTTTCTTATGTAGTTCCTGTGTGTTCTGAGACCAGTGCAACCTGTTATTGACGTGGACCCCCAAATACTTGTAGGAGTGGACCAGCTCTTCATCCACTCCTTGATTAGTGACCGGACATAGAGACTCTTTGGTGTCAATAACCAGTTCTTGGTTTTGCTGATGTTAAGATGAAGACATTTCTCTTTATACCAAGAGACACACCTCTCTACCTGAATGCTATACTCTGTCACATCCTTTTACACCCGATAAGTGCAGAATCATCTGAGAATTTCTGCAAGTGACACGACCTGGTGTTATATTTATAGTTTGATGTGTACAGCTTGAAGTGAAAAGGAGCCAGGACTGTCCCTTGTGGTGCTCCAGTGTTACTCAAATCCGTATCAGAAACACAGTCTCACAAACTGTGATCTGCCCAACAGATTGTCCATCTTCCAGGACACCACAGGCTCATCCACCAGCTTATCTCTTAGTTTACAACTTAACAGAGATGGCTAGATTATATTGAAGACACTGAGGAAATCCAAAAACATAATCCTCACAGTGCTGCCGGCTTTGACCAGGTAAGAATAAGCCTTGTGGAGCAGAGAGATAATTGCATCCTCCACTCCAATCTTTGCTCGACAGGCAAACTGCAGTGGGTCCAGATGGTCTACCATAAGAGGACTTATAGTCCAGAAAGAGTCTCTCAAAGGTCTTCATGATCAAGAGCAACTGAATTACTTGAAAATAGTTTCTACATCTATAAAGAATCCTAATCTACTCTCATTCACCCAAAAGGTATGAAACCACAGTCTTTATTTGTTATTAAATTTACCTAAATGGTAATTCTTTTAGTTTAAATATAAGAAAAGCACCACATACAGCAAGTTTAGGAAAGTATTTAAATATTTATTCATTAAATAACGGTTAAATAAATCTTTGGAAAAAACACAATAAAATGACAGTTTTTGTAGTTGAAGGCAAGGATTGCCACACAATTTCACAAACCCTAACATGACATTTTAACATCTTCACAGTTTTAATCAGTCATATATAGGTATACCACACTTGGACTTTGCTTGTCCTTTGACTGAAACTGTGAAGGACCAGCACACGTTCTTTAGTAGCATTTAAAACAAAAAGGCCTCGCTTCACATGGATACGGTTTGTGCAAACGTTTGTCTCCTGTAACAACATGGTGCTTAGTTTTAGCCACACACACATAATCAGGGCTTTCACACACTGGATCCTATAACAAACACGTTTTAAAATTAAAAACATTTCATTGAGAACAACAAGAACACAATAATGTAATTAACAATACTGCTGTAATTGATTAAAAGGTAAAATAGACATGAGTATGTGATGTAAAGGTTACCTCCGCTTTTAGGTTTATTCTTTAGTGGTGTACAGGGGGCTAACATGCCCTCCTTTCCTTTCAATGATTATTCCTTTATAAGACAATGCTTTAATCTTAATACTACTAGACACTTAATCAAAAATCATTACAGAGCTCTCAGTCAAAACACTTCTCGGATAAACAGCCAACCATTTTCTTGACTTCTTTGCAAGTTTCCTAAAAAAAAAATCTGTGGAAATAATTTAAGTATAATTTTACACAGCAATTCCTTAACTGGTATTGGGCAACTTTTTAGATAAACATCAGTGGTCAAGGAATTGGCATTTGTGTATCATCTAAAGAAATAAAAAGCTTATTTTTTCTCTTGAGAGAGGGTTGTTCTTTTATCTTCTCTTTTAGGTTGTAGTGAGATGTTGAAATGTTTTGCATGATGAGCAAATGGAGCCCGCCATACGTGCTGCTTTGTATTTTAAAGTAAACCTGGTCTTTAATGCTACTTCCTCTGGTATGAGAGACCTCACAGTGCTGTTCGGTTTAACAGCCACAAATGTTCTGCCTGATATCATCTAACACTTCTAAATGCAAAGCTCGAATAACGATAAAGTGCATTATGCAATAAAATAAAGGCTTGGAGTTGACGGACCTTTATCTTTATATGAATTGCTGTGCACCGTGTAGCAAAAGATTAGTTGCTGATCAAAGACCATTCTTATTTTGCTGTTCTGAACCCTTATACAATACACAGCATTTGTAAATCCATCTCCCATGCTTTGCTGCATTTGCATGCTATGGGTAACGCCAGTGGGAATATTTCACGTGATTGCCCTACAAAGGGGGAAAAATTTCTAGAAAACAACGGTACCTGAATTAGCCAGGCAATAGGACCTTCCATCTCTTTTAGTAGCATAAAATTAAAAAATAACCAGGTAAGCCAGAAATGGCATTTTTTAAGGCAGAAACTGTATGTGGAGCAATACAATATGCAACTTGTATTTCATCTTTAGTTGATTGTTGTGCGGATAGAGCATCAAATTAATAGAAACTGTGCCATTTCTCCGAAAACACGAACTCAGAAATTTACATGGATGAGACAAAACGGAAAGGTAAAAGGCCACAGGTAGTCCTTGATTTAAAGGTGGTATGTCTCTGTCTTCTTCATTCAAATGATAACCAGTGATGTTGTGATTGCACAATATACAGTCATATGAAAATCTAAGTATGCCTCATGAAAGTTTTTTTTTGTTTTTTAACAAATGTGGATATATCAATGTTTGATTTTCATTTAAACAGCATCCATGGATAAAGGTGATATAACAAACATCATGCCACATTTACATTTTGTAGTCCCCTATGAATGCAAATTTGACATGTGGAAAAAGTAAGAACACCCCGACGTTCATCTCTACCTCAAATATCTCAAATTAGAACCAGGGCCGATGCCATCATTAAGGCGAATTAGGCGTTCAGATCATTAGGTGGAGAAAAACCCAGCCGCATGGGTTAGCTACCGAACAGTCTGTTGGCGCACTAATAAACTTGGCCTTGGGCGCAAGATAACACCCAATAAGGTGAAAATGATTACAACATCGTTAAAGAGGACCTTGTCTTATTTAAACCACAGACATTTAGCTTGGTTTGCTTCTTGTTGTTGAAGGGTGTGTTAACACCAAGCTAAGATGGGAAGAGCTCTCTGAGGCCTTCAGAAGGAAGGTTGTAGATGCCTATGAGTCTGGGAAATGATTTTAAGAGATCTCTAAACAGTTACAAATCCATCATTCCACTGTCTAGAAGATCATCTACAAGTGGACGAGACTTGGAAAAAGCTGCCAACTTGTTCAGACGAGGCCACCCCAGCAAGCCTAACCTGAGAGCAGAATGCAAGATGTTAAAAGAAGTCTGTAAGGACGCCAGAATTTCATCTTGTGGTCCACGGGTAGGTCTAGCCACTGCTAATATCAAAATGCATGAATCTACCATTAGGAAGAAGCATCACGGGTTAAATCTACATGGGAGGTGTGCCAGGGGGAAATCTTTGCTGTGCAGAAAGGGACATCAGGGCAAGACTAAAGTTTGCACATGAACTAGTAGGCAAGGACTAGGACGTCGGGAATAATGTGCTCTGGACTAACAATGTATAGATAGAGTAATTTTGCTAGAATATCATAAGACATATTTGACAGCATTTGATCTGAAGAACATAGTGGTGGAAATGTTACAGTTCGGGGCTGCTATGCTGCATCATCATGCTTACCACTATCCACTATGAATTTTTCATTGTAGCAGAGGGTGCTTACCTGTGAAATCATCTGTCACAAGACTGAAGCTCAACCAAAAGCTGACGTTGCAATATGACAATGACCATAAACATACCAGTCAATCCACCAAAGGAATAACTGAAAAGAAAGAAACGGAGAGTCCTTGAATGGCTAAGCCAAAGTTTGGATCTAAATTATTTCAAGATGTCATGGGAGAAATCAAAACAAGGAGTGCTCACAAGACACCCCTCAGGCATCACACAGCTGGAAGAATTCTGCACGGGGAGTGGGAAAGACTTTCTCTCAGTCGAAACCAGAGAGGCAGTTATTGGAAATGCCTACTTGAGGTTGCTTCTGACGGGGAGGGCAATGCCAGCTATTACAGCCAAGGGTGTACTTTTTTCCACAAACAGAAATGGCATATCTGTTCACTGTTCATTAAATAAAATATGGCATAGTCAAATTTCCATTGTTTTTTTTCCCCCAGTTGCATCACCTTTATCTAAAGACAGGGTTTAAATGAAGATCAATTCTTGATATATCTATATACTGTATGTTAAAAAAGAAATAATTTCATGGGGTGAACTTACTTAATCCCATGAATGTAGAAGTGTCAAACCTGCTTCATTCAATTTAGGGTTGTATGGATTCAGCATGTCCCAGTAGCTTTGGTTGCATGTTATTAATTAACCTTGGACTGGGTGTCAATCCATTACACTGCACACTCACATTCACACGGGCAATCCCTGGTATCAATCCACAACTACCCCAATGGAAGGATTCTGCTTTGGAAGACAACCTGATTTGACAGAACATAAATGATCACTTCATTGTCCATATAATTCAAAAAGGGATATCCGGCAACGGTTAATCTTAAAACAGTGTTACAATTAAAAACCATTAAACATGGGAGTCCAATATTTTGTCGGATTATGGAACACTGTCTTGTTAATATGAGGCCTTTAATGAAGTTTGGATGAACAACATAGATTTGTCTTTAAAACCTGTACTCAGGTCCAACTTTTTTCACATTTTCAGGATTCAGATGGTACTGGAGTCAATGATTCCAGCAGAATAATTTCAGTAGTGCCTGTGACATTCTGATCATCTTCCACTGGACAGGATACAATCCTCTGAAACTGGCCATTCTTTAATAGTTCTTGCCTTGAAAACCTCCTTTTGAACTCATCTGTGGTAAAGTAATACATTATAGGATCCAGTACAGAGTTCATGCTGGCCAAGCACAAAGTTATAGGGTGGATATGTAAAATGACAGTCTTCGCTGAGCATGTGGATAACATGCCTGACCTAACAAGAAAATGAAAAGGAAAGGTGATGTGGTAAGGAGCAAAACAGATGAGGAAAACAATTGCACAGCACAGCACCATTTTAAATGCTTTTTTCTTCTCTCCGCTGTCCTGCACACCGTTTTTCTCCAAGAGGCTCATGGCAGTTTTCCAAGAGCAGGTGAATATCACACAAAGAGGTAAAAGGAAACCCACCATCTCCCCCAGAATCATCATAGTCACCCCTGTCCCAAGTGTAAGGTTTGCTACTGGAAGTTCTGTGAAGCAATGGGTTTTGTTCCAGGAAGAAGTGCTAGAAGAGTCTCGTCTCATTAGAGGGAATGAAAGACATGACAAGCAGACCACAAACCATCCAATAATACTGATGTAGACATCACATTTGCGCTTCAACGAGTCCCCAGTATACCTCAGCGGGTCAATGATGAATAAACAGCGCCTCACACTGATACACGCCAGGAAGAAAATACTTGCGTACATGTTCACGTACTTCAGATAAAAACATAACATGCAGATAAACTCCCCAAAGGGCCAAGAATCATTCAGGTAGTAATAGATCCTGAGAGGTAGAGAGAGAACCTGTGCTAAGTCTGCCAAGGCCAGGTTGATCATAAAGATTACTGCTTTTTTGGTCTCCTTGATATAAATATAGAAGATCCACAATGCAAGAACATTGCCAATTAAACCAGGCACCAAGATCACAGTATACGTAACAGCATACGTGAAATGAATGTAATTTTTTCCTGCGCCGCACTCCATTGAACTGTTGGCCATTTTCCACTCAGAAAATCAGTGGTCCTTTACAAACACTATTTTCTCCTTTTTTTCTTTATATGTCTCCCCAGTTTAATTTTTTGATATTTCTAAGAAGGGACATGTTAAAGTAATTTTAGGACCTCATCAGCTCATGCTTTTATTTTTTCTTCATCTGTGAGCTTATAAGGAGGATGATATCCCGTTTTGGGGGGCATATCACTGGTTTCTTTGGATTCCCATCCATTGCCTGTGTCCCATCGTATTTCTCAATAGGGATGTCTTCTTTAAGACACTTAGGTACACCTTCAGAGGCTGGAGAAAAATTATTTTTTGCAGACAGCTATGGAATCTTTCTCTTCTTTTTCTTCTTGTAACTGAATTCCTGGAAAATATCAAGAGAGGGAGTGTATTAAGTGTAAGCAAGTAGGGGTTTGTAAGAAGTACTTCCTTCATTTTACATTTAGCTTTAATCAAACTGGAGTATGTTTGTTATTATTAGACTTTAAAAGCTTGTAAAATCACATAAAATAAACTCTAAATACATCCATTTTACATTTACTTATTTGGCTGAAGCCTTTATCCAAGGCGACTTACAAGGAATGTTCAAAAAGTTTCTGCACTTTTCTATTTTCGTTGGAAGTGGTGAAGGCAGGAAGAGTAGTGATTGGTCGTGTCTGAGAGTGTCATGGGACTAGTTCTGCCCTTGTAGTTTAGTATAAGAGTTGTCACCCTGTGGTGAAGAGGGAAACTTATAAATTGCACGGAGCACAAATTCATCTTTGCATGTGTGCTCAGTATGGGGATAAAGTTATCTCTCGTAGAGTCGTCTATGAGTGGATTGAAATATTCGAAAATGGCCGTACAAGTGTGACGGATGCAGAGCACTCCAGACGTCCAGCTACAGCTATGACCAGATTTTCATGTGATGATGATGTGAAAGCAGTGGTGCATCAGTGGCTACACACTCAACCAAAAACATTTTTTGCTGATGGCATTAAAAATTTGGCACGACACTGGGAAAATTGCATCACAAAAGAAGGTGACTATATAGAAAACAGATGTAATTTTTTTTTGAAAGTCTTAATAAATAGAGTTAAAAAAAGTGCAGAAACTTTTTGAACGTCCCTCATACAACATTTATGATACAATTGGTTACATTTCTTTTGGTTTTCCAATTGGAGTACAGGCAGGTCAAGGGACTTGCTCATGATCACACAGTGTCAGTCACAGGATTTGAACCCACAGCCTAAGGATGTCCTGAAGTCCAAAGCCTTCACCACTAAACTACACTGCCTACTATCTGTTGGTGTGTTGCGCATATAACGTGTGAAAGCAACCATTGTGATAGCCGTTTCTGTCTGCCCATCCGTTTTTCATGTTGCATGAAACAGCTCTGCCCCAGTGGACCAATTTTGTTAAAATTTGACACAGCTTTTCTTCACATAGTTTTCTCCAGACAGTTCAATTATCATTGAACTATCTCAAATAGATTGTGCTGTACAAAGTTTTGAATTTTTAAAGTCTCCTATTGAAAAGTGTTGGTGCATTTAAGAACTTGTTTATCCTAAAATGGAGAAATGTTCTGTGCGACTACGGATTCGTTTACTGTTTGAGTTTTTCCTTGAGAGCAGTTACTTTTACATTTTCCTCTTTTACTTTTCTGACAGCTGCTTGGGTACACGCGAGTCAGATGATGGGGAGATGCGTAGGCAGGCCCCTTGTACAGAAACACACACACACACACAAATATAACAATCTTGTAATGAATAGAGTAGGAAAGAAAGTCTTTAAGCTCCAATCAATAACTATAGACAGGACTATTAGTGTTAAAGTTACAGTATAAATTACCTCATGGCTACATTATCTGCAAATTATTATTGTAAAGAAAAGACGTTATCAACCTGCAACTAAAGCATGATCAAACTAATGAATTATCCGAGCAAGGTAGAACTCCCCAAAGTCATATGAAGATAGCATGAGCTAAGAGAGGGAGCTGCAGTTTATGTACAGGTAGAAGATCAGAGCCATGGGGCATATAGCAAGGAACGCACCGTGTTTAGTGGTTTCTATGGTTCAGAAAGAGCAGGGACAGAGCAGAACTTGTGCCACGCTAAAACAGTTGCTTAGTGGCATAACGCTTGCCAAAGAGTTGGGATTACAGCCTGAAGAGTTGTTTTTTCTTCTGTGTATAAATCCTTAGGGCAAGTGTCAGCTTTGGTATTCCTATTATACAATAAATCAGATCCTTTTCAAGTTCTTTGTTTTTTTAGATAGTGTCACACACATGCAATTGGGAGGCAGCTAAAGGGCCTGAATAATAGTAGTACCACGCCAGACCAGGGGGTGGCGAGCTGCACTGACTTTCTCTCTCAATCCTCTGCAGACCATACATGGGAAATCCCGCTCGCTTCCGGCACCTATGATGATGTCACTTCCTGCCTCAGCCTTTAAAGCTGCCATTTTCTCATCCTAAAATCAGTTCTGTTTTTGACTGTGATCTGTGAACAACTCAACCATTTGGCCATTTGCAGCCAGGGCATAATATACGGGTGGCTGACCCAAACTTTTTTTCATGTCTCTGGTTCATTCATATGACAATATTTTTACTAAATTACTGTGTTTTAATCAATACTAATAGCTAGATGGGGAGCTTGTTTCAGGTGCTTTTCTTCTTTCATGGAGTAATATTGATTGTGATTTTATGCTAGCATTGTTTGTCTTCTTTTTATAGTTATTTTTTTGATAATTTCACTTTATTGTTCAGCTCTCATTTAGTTTGTTTAACTGAGTGGTGTGGTATTATTACTAGGAGCGGATTGTGTTTACTGCACTAAATATTTAGGTTTTTACCTTTTTCGGATTCCTGTTGTTATAAAAAAAAACACAGTTAGTCACAGACCTTCTTCATTTATCAATGGTAAACTTGTCGATGCCATTTTCACATTACATGAAGTGGAATTTTCTGTGTATTGAAGCTATTGAGCTGCCATAAACTTGTTTGTGTTACATTTTTAACTGCATTACTTTGTAAGGTGGTGTTAAAAAGCAGGTGTTTGATGTAGTCTATTAATAAATGTAAATGTGTTTTATCATCATTGTTATTTTTGAACATGACTCATTGTTACAAAAATAATTAATAAGGAAAAATGTGATGAAGTAACTGAAAAATGTAAAAGAAATCTATTTTCATATTAGTTAACTAAGTGCCCAAACACAACTGAATGTTACTCCATGCGTACATTTTCTAACTTGTTCAAACTTATTTTTTCCAACACAATAGCAACAATGAGACAGGTGGCAGTCCAGGACATCATGTCAGTCTCTCAGAAGATACTTATACATATATTGGACTAATTTATCATCTCTGGTCAGTCCAATTGCATGACTCTGGACTGCAGGAGAAACAGCAGCTGACTGAGGATACACATACAAAACCCTGGTGAGGCCAAACCACTTCTGTGAAGTGCCAATGTTACTTGCTGAGCCATTTTTTTGGCCGACATAAATATGAAAATTGGGCAATAGTCTAGAGGTCCATCCAGATTTGGTTCCTACCTTGCATGCAATCCTGCCAGGATAACTGGAATTTGGCGGGTTTGATAAGAATACTCATGAATACAGAGTCTTAAAAGAGTAAAAGAGTGAAATGACTGGCATTGAAAACCATACATCTATGTTGCGTCCAACCAATCCCAGTACTACTTCTTCCACTTCATCTTTTCCCACTTCTATGTGGGATTGATGTGATTGATCAACTTTCTCCAAAGAGCTTGTTCCTGCACCTCCTCACCAATCAAGCCCTTTTTCTTCAGATCTTTTTATTTTATCCACAGGTGTCGAACTCCGGTCCTCGAGGGCCGCAGTAGCTGCATGTTTTCATTCTAACCATCTTCTTCATTAGTGAGCTGTTTTTACTGCTAATTAACTTTCTTTTGCTTTAGTTTTAATTAACTTGACTCAAGCCCCTTAATTATCTCTTTTTCCTTAATTAGTAGCCAAACAATAATGAGACATCAAACAAGCCTCCATATGACCAGCTCACCTGTGCCTATCACACAATATCTGAAAATAAATAAAGGTGAAGGTGTCAGTAAGGTTGATCTCTCAGGTCACCAAAACATTTTGAAAATGTTCTTAGAAAAAACAGAAAAATCAACAGATTTGGAAATGTCTGCTGTGGCAGAATGAGAGCAGCAACGAGCCATTGAATTAAATAATGTGCTTAATTACCAGCAAGAATCAGCATCTCATTAAGAGACTGTTTGGAGTTAAAATGGTTGGAGTTTGAAATCCAAGTTTAGCTGGTCATCTTTTGGCTCGTTTCACGTCTCATTTCTGTTTGGCTGCCATTTAATGAAGAAAAGAATCAATTCAGAGGACTGACTCCTTAAAAACAGGGCTATTGAAATGAAGTGAAAAGGAGTTAATTAGCAGTGAAAACTACTCACTCATTAGGAAAAGGGTTAGAATGAAAACCTGCAGCCACTGCGGCCCTCCAGGCCCGGAGTTCGACACTCCTGATTTTATCCATCCACCTCTGCTTTGACCTTACCTTTAATCTTTGCCTTAATTCTTCAGTCACATAATACTCCTGCTACTTTCTTCCAATTGTTCGACCCACACTACACTCTATGGGTTATCTCTGGATCTAGTTTTCTATCTCGGGCTACCAATCAGATATTTAAATTTATCTACTCTTTTCAATAGCTAGGTTAATTTCTGTATCCTAACCATCATTAAACCTCATATATTCTGTCTTTTTCTTGTTTATCTTCAACCCTCTGTCTTCTAAACATCTTCTACATTCTTCCAACTTCCACTCCACTTCCTCTTTTCTGGTGCTACACAGAAAAATGTCATCAGCAAAAAAGCATGGACCAGGGATATTGGTCTTTTATCCCATAACCAGATCAAAGAAGTAAGAATATAAAGAAGATCCCTGGTGCAGACCTACTCTAACTGGAATCTTGTTTGTTACCTCAACAATAACTCGAGTCCTCACTTCTTCATACATATCCTGGACAATCCTCACATACTTCACTGGTACTGCTTTCTGTCACGAGCACCTGAATACCTCTTGACGTGGCTCTATATCATAAGCCTTCTCCAAATCAATAAACATCATTTGCAGTACTTTCTGCATTTCTTGATTGTTCTCTATGAGCTGTCTCAATGCCAAGTCTGCATCATTTGTACCTCTCCATGGCATAAAATCAAACTGCTCCTCCCCTATGGTGGTCTCTTCCCTAAGCCTTCTCTCTATAACACTTTCACACAATGATATAGTTTCCACAATTCTGAATATCACCCTTCTCCGTATAAATGGATACAATCACACTAGTCCTCAATTCTTCTGGTATTCTTTCCAGTTGATCAATCTTCAGCATCTTCTAATACCATGACACATCTGTTCCCTCTTCTCCTAAACTCTTCCACACTTGGCATTGGTATTTCATCCAGTCCTACTCAACTAGGTTCAATCCTAGTTACTTGATCTAATTAGAAAAACATCTTGAAGATACAACACATGAAGAGTATCACGACTACATACTATTGCACAATAACCTGCTACACAAATACCATAACCAAAAAAGGATAATTATGTTATGTGGAGTTATGCTGTTATGTTATGCTAAGCTGTGCAACACAGCTCCACAACAAACAGAAGAGAAATTCTGCTGTAGCAGTTTATTTATTACAAGGCTGCAAAGGTGCAAACTAAAAGTGAATTAACTGACTCACTAAGTGAAAAATAAATAAAAAAGCTGCTTCTTAATGTATATATCCTCTCTCTTTTTTCCATTGCACTTTTATTTTTAAAATAATTGCTGAATGCTCAGATTAATTATAATAAAGTATTAGTAAGTATAAAGCTGTAGATCCAGTTTACTGATAAGAAAACAAAAGCTTGGTCTATATCATTCTTCCAGCTTAATAATTTGCACTTCATGCTAGTTCAAAGAGTGCTATGTGATGTGAGCGTCAACCAACAGTGAGAGAATTTCTGTTACAGTAGCTGCTTCTTGTAACTTAGCACAAGAACGGCAGCTCTCTCTGTCACCAAGTAAATATTTTATTTTGTTTGGGTCGATGTGTCAGACTATACAAAGGGAAACAGAAGGATACTGTTTTTGATAGACAGAATGGTGACACTGATTTGTGCAGGAGTTTCGGGTGAGTACAGCACAAGTTTGTACTTCACTTGATTTCTCCTGTATCTTCTCTGTCATCTATCATGGTTTCTCTCTGTATTCTCCTCTCTCCATCATCTATCAGTACCTTAAGTTCTTTGACTTTTCTTACCCACGATTTAAAAAGTAGAGGTTTCATTAATGCTGTTGCTACTGACAGAAACTGACTTATAGTAAGCCTTCTTAGAGCAAGTATATGAGGTGAGTATCGTGCCTTGCCTCGGTATCAAGATCTATGATGTGACCGTCTTTTCATAAAGCATTCTGTTTGTGGCTAGCAGCCAATTCCTGTGCCATTTTGTCACTCGTAGCATGCTGACAGACCCAAGTGAGTCCTTTTCAGCTATAGGAGTATTGGACCTGTTATGTAAAGCTCATCTGAAAATCCTTCACTGACTACATTTACTTATTTAATTGCCAAGCTGCTAGATTCAGATATCTTGTAATGAAGTACAACCACAGACTGGTAGCAAGAACCTCCTGAATGAAGGGCTCCTGAATGATGTTGGCAGAGTTGGTAGCATTAGCTTTATTTTTACACCCTGTGCAATAAGGTCATAGCATATATATCTGTTTCCTACTTCACATTATTTTCAGGTCTTTAATAGTTGTGCTTACATATCAGCTAGTTGTGAATTTAAAAATAATGGTATCCTATTAAGACCTGGATACCAATGAGACAGTATAACCAATATATTTGATTTCCAAGGTAAATAATACTTTTGAAAGTTTGCATGTTCTTCTAGTGTCTACCTAGAGATTTCTCTAAATTGTTCAGTTTCTTCCCACACCCCAAAGACATGCTTGGTAGCTTAACATCAATTCTAAAGGGCTCCATTGTAAGTATGTCTTATAATGGACTTTCCTTGTGTCTAATGGTACCGTGGCAGCTTTCAACGCCAATGGCCTTATAACTGAATTAAGCAGGTATGAAAGTTAATTAAACTGGTTTAGAAGTAATACTTTGAAAGGCAATGTAACAATCCAACTCGTTGCCATGTGGGGCCCAGAGCTGATCTCAGCAGCACTGGCCACCAGTCCATCACAAGACGCACTCACACAGGCATCAAATGTGACTTGTCAATTAACCGTCTTTGAGAATGATGGAGGTAAACCCAGGCAGACATGGGACAACATCCATGTGGCAGGACTAACCTCCGTACCGCCATAAACTGTTTACTTTAAAACTGGACATTCTTGGCCTTTCACAAATTAACATTATAGAAATTCCTAAGTAAATGTTTCAGTAGCTCCAATCCAGTAATGAGACATTTCCATAAATGTCTTGAAAAATGATTCATGATTAGTTCATAATATGAAGACGCAATGGACTCAGTAGTCCATTATAGTAAAGTTTCTGTAATAGTGACCTAAGGTAAGTTTTATTGGCATGTTTGGAATGAAAATTCTGGTTGAGAAATGTGTCCCAAATGTGTGCTAACGTCTCTACCATGAACCTTAAAGTCCCCAACTAATAATATCTCTCCCTCTTTTGCTAATGACAAGTGAAAAATTCAGATTCATGCACCTTTCACGACTCAAAAAATCAATCAGACGCTGGAATTGTGGTGCCTGGTCTGTCTCGATTGCCATCCCTCCATTGTGATACCCTCTGACTTTATCATTTATCTGACAAAATCCAGAAATATTGATTTTAAAATGAAGTAAAGTGAGGGCCTCACAACCATTCAGAAAAATCTAATGGCTATGAACTTCCTGAATGGAAACAGCAACACCTCGAGTTTAGAATCCAATGGCTTTGAGGTGAAAAAGCACAAGTCACAATAACATGGACAGGACACAGAATACACACAGCAGGTCTGAGAGCAACGTTAACTACCGTGTTTGCTGGTGAACACAAGGACAGAAAAGAACAGGAAAATGTTAGACAATAGTCACATGGCATAGCACTCACGTGTGCTTGGTGAATAAGTTAACTGATATGAAAATTGGAGAATTTCACATTTTTTATTGACTTCATCCAAGAGTCAGTTATTCCATTCTTGATTATTAAATTGTTTTGTAACAATGAGTCATATTCAGGAATAAAAGTGATAATAGAACTTTTTTTGTTTCACTTTTTCATTTCCCAAGGGGAAATTGTCTTTTCACATGACCATTGGAGGTCAGAGTGCAGCGTCAGTCATTGTACAGCACCCCAGAAACAATTTTCAGGTAACTGGCTTTATGGAGTGGTGGCAGTAATGGGATTAGAACCAGCAACCTTCCAGATACCAGTGCAGATCCTTAGCTACAGTACCACAATTCCATGTGTTAGTACAGCGTTTCTCAACCTTTAAGTATTTGCGACCCGAGTTTTCATAACAGTTTTAATCGCACCCCCCTAACATTTTTTTGAAAACCTAATAAAATTTATTCCTATATTTTTTGCTACAGATACACCGCTACAAATTTAAAATTTTCCTACGAATAGTGAAATTACGCCACATATGGCAACATTCGCACCCCCTTTTTTGTTACTTCAGTTTGAGAACCGCTCTATTAGTAGACGACATTAAATCCATGTTTTTTAACAGCACTTTACACTTGAGTTAAAAAACGGAGCACAACCAGGCTTGTGGGGGCTCAATGGCTTTCATGCACAGTAGATTGCAATTCAAGTGATATAAAAATGAATGACTGTTAGTGGTGGAGGGTCTGTAATTAGTTCTTGTTCAATTTTTTTAAACATTACATTTTGGAAAGTGTACCCAATAGAGTAGTAGCCAATAATTAGCATTTGAAACAAATCTGTAAATACAAAATGACCACTACTAGTCACTATCAATATTAACCTAAGAAAGGAGAAAAGCAAGTGAAATAAGTTTCTCTGTCTAGCTGTTATAATTAGTTAACACTCAGTAATTTGTTTAAATGATATTAATAAGAAAGAACTTGGAAAGAAGCTGTTTATTGTAAAACAGGAATATGAGTGGTACACGATGGCCAAAAAGATCAGGGGCTTGCCAGAATTGTTTGTATATATCTGGAAGTGAAAGATCTGGGGCTGGGTGCCAGAGATCAGGGTCTTAAGCCACTGAAACCTCCTGCCTCCTCAGACCACTGTGCATTTTTAGATCTGTCTTTCATTTAAATCAGTTAGGGCAGCTGCACCTTTCCCATGTTATTATTAGTTCAAACGCCATTTAGCTGCAGGTTGCGAATGTTTGTTCTTTACAATAATAATATGCAGATAATATTGTTCAATCAATTCAGTCTTATATACTTAAATAATTACTTTCCCCTTCCATTTATTTCCAGAAAAGTGACTTTTTTGTACTCTTCTTGTCATCTTTCCTAAAGCACCAGGAGAAAGGTGCTGTGTTATGAGCTGTTTGCTCCCACACTCATCTGAGAGTCTGATTCACGTGAATTAGGCATCCAAGCAGCCTTCTGGAAAGTAAAAAAGTAAATATGTAAAATACACAAGTTGCTGTATCTGCTGTAAAGGTAAAATTGAAACAGTAAACTAATTCCTAGTTGAAGTCACACAGAACGTTAAGATGGATGACCTCACGAATTCACAAATGTGCCAATGCTTTTCAATCAGAAATTTAGAAATTTTAAAACTTCGTACAGCACAATCTGTTCGAGATCTGAACAAAAATTGAACTGTTTCAACAAATTTCTTTGAAGAAAAAGTGTGCCACATCTCAACAAAATTGATCCACCAGTTGGGTTGTTTCATGCAGACATACGGCCAGACAGACAGACAGGCATGGTCTTTCGCAGTAGGTGCTTTGCACATTATAAATATATATATATATATATATATATATATATATATATATATATATATATATATATATATTATATAATTATTATCATATATATTATATATATATATATATTATAATATATAATTATTATTATTATATAATTATTATCATATCATTACATCCGGCGCCGCCGAGAGTGGCAGCCTTTTCAGCAGCTCCGTGTATGACTGTATGTGTATGTGTATTTACAAAGTTATTGTCTGTTTTTCTGTTTTTCACCCGCATTATTATCAGTCTTTAATTTAATATTATTTATTGTATCAGTATGCTGCTGCTGGAGAATGTGAATTTCCCATTGGGATTAATAAAGTATCTATCTATCTATCTATCTATCTATCTATCTATCTATCTATCTATCTATCTATCTATCTATCTATCTATCTATCTATCTATCTATATGCAAACAAACAATTTCCCAGATACTTGTACATTCCTGCCTTTTTTGCATCAGGATTCTGTGATTTTTTGAAATAGGAGCCTCCTACAGCTGGCTTCTTTTTCACAAAGTAGAAGAAGCCCGTGTAGGCTTCCTTGGTGACATTTTTAAATTTGGCACATCCCTGCACAACGGTGGGTAAAACTCAATGCCTCATAAATGATTAATTCCTGACATTGATCTACTTTCTTTCTTTTCTTTTTTCCTTTTTCAAATTATTGTGGCTACCTTTAAGCGAGCAAATGGTACTGGACGTTTTGGATCTTTTGCAGTTGCATGGCTTTGATTAGAAAAAACTTGAACTGGAAGTGCAAACATGCAACTAATAAAAAGAAAAATCCAACAACAACAATTACAACAGATGGTTTACATTTTGATATCACTAAACTGGATGGTTCAGATGGCACAAACGCAAATACTCAAGAGTATGGAGAACACTGTAGGGCCAATTGGTCCAATCCCTTAGCCAGAAACAGCCTTGCAGCGCCAAGCACAGAGAAAATTTCATATACCATAAGAAGTAATATTTTTCTAGATAAGTAATTGAAATGAGAAAACGATAGAACACTGTAGAAAAAGCTCTTTAAGTAGACACATTTGAAATAAAGTAGTGAAATTACTAAAGGAAGAATATCATTCTTTTGCACAAAATCTGGTGGGGCACAGCCCCTTAATACAGACATGCCACTGCACCATCGTAAATAAAAAGACATAAAGGCTGCCTGCTTTACTGGACACTTGAGAACCTGTGGAATAGCTAACCCACTTCCCAGAGAAATACACCATTATAATAATAAGAATACATTTTATTTATATAACACCATTATCATGCTTAAAGTGCTTAACAAATATTGGAAAAGGGTACCATAGGTACAGAAGGACAGAAAAATCTCAATAAATAACACTGTATAGAAACCAGAATCAAAGCATCAAACACCAAAAAAGACACATTTGTTCTCCATCCTGCATTTAATTTCTTCAAGGCAAGTTGTGAGCCGAAAGATCACTGATGGACGTTAACTTTCATTGCTAAAAGTATTACCTGCATTAAACCAATGGCCTGGTGCAAAGCTATAAGTAATATGGCCAAAGGATAGCATGCGGATATGAAAAAATAGAGGGGTGTACATTAAGCTTTGAGGGACTCCTTGTGTTACTGGCGTTAAGCTGGACCTGCCATTGCCCAGACTGACAAACTTCTGCCTGTCAGTAGGAGATGACTTCAACAATTGGACACCGGTTCCAGCGAGACCCAAATATTGTATCCAATGTGCACAGTCAACTATTGGAATTAACGGGATCAAATGCTGCACTAACATCTAACAAAATTAATACACTTATCTGCCCACAACATGCTGCCATAGCTAAATCATCAGTGACTCAGACCAGAGGAGTTTCAAAGCTGTTACTTGAAATACGTTAAGAACTTGTCAGTTGAGAAGCCACACCACGTTCAAGAACTTTAAATAAAAAGATCAGTTCCAGATAGGGTGAAAGTTATTTAGATTGTCAACCTCAAACCCTGACATTTTTAACATTTCGGTTACAGAAATAACTTTGATAACAGTTTGCACAGAGCCAATATTGTATAACTGTCATAACTGCTGGGTCTACACTGGTGCTGGGATCTCGTATGCAGGTGGAAGGCCTCGTTTGACTGTTCAGGCGAAATTAGTGAAAGGATTAGGTAAAGGAGCTCAATGGAGAAGGACTGATAAGAAGAGAATGACGAATAAGCTTTGGCCCAACTATTTTGTTTTTTAATTTTATGATGAAAAAAGTGATTGAGTTTTTCACATTCTGTAGTAGAAGAATTGATAAAAGAGCAACATGCTGCCTGAAAGTGCTCACAAACCATGGAGAACAAAATCTTTTAGGTTATCATGGCCATTCTCTATCACTCTACCATAATAATTTATGACACTCCTCTTACTTCTTATTTCTATTTCTTATAATATTTCTTTTAATTGTCAGGGTAACCAGAACAATCATTGTGTCAATTCATTCTTCAGGCTTGTTAGTTGTGGGGGTCACTATGCTATCATGTCACCTGGTAGATCTTGCTGTTACTGCTCTCTTAATCCGTAAGTTGTATGTAAGAGGCCATAGACAATTTAATGGCTATTGCACAATATTGTTTTAGAGAAGTCGATGAGTGAAATGATTGGTGCAAAACTGAATATGCAGCTAATCTCAATGTTTTACTTCCAAGAGATATAAGTTAGTCAGTTATTATCTAACCCGCTATATCCTAACTACAGGGTCATGGGGGTCTGCTGGAGCCAATCCCAGCCAACACAGGGCGCAAGGCAGGAACATACCCCAGGCAGGGTGCCAGCCCACCACAGGGTACACACACCCACACACCAAGCACGCACGAGGGACAATTTAGGATCACCAATGCACCTAACCTGCATGTCTTTGGACTGTGGGAAGAAACCCACGCAGACACGGGGAGAACATGCAAACTCCACACAGGGAGAACCCGGGAAGCGAACCCGGATCTCATTACTGTGAGGCAGCAGAGCTACCACTGCGCCACCGTGCTTCCCCCCCCAAGAAATATAAGAGAAATAAATTGTGTTTCTCATCCAGCAAAATAAATGTAAAAGTCTTCTAGTTCCTGCCTAGAAGTGATTTCCAGCATTAACTCCTAATGTGTCTTTTTGTCATTTACTATTTAAATATAAGATCTCAAGTGAAAAAAAAAAATCACCAGAAGTGTGTATATCCTAAATTTGACTAAGACGGTGGCTAGGTAATAGCATTTGGCAACAGCTTAGTTACGTGTAATTTGTTTTCCCGTAATGAGAACATAGCAGTGTGCACAGTAGAATGATTTGGTTTGTCTTTGTGTGGACAGTATGCCACATTTTTAAAAAACATACTGCACTCCTACACAGTTATGTGAATGAAAGGGACAACTGATTTTACTGGTGCATTATACCTTCTCTTCGCAGTTGCATAGAAGAACACAGCTAAAAATGGAAGGGTGAATGAGAAAGAAGCAGTATTTCTTGTTTTCAACCCAAACAAACCTTTAAAACCCAAAAAAACCTTTCCAGTGAGTTCTGCATTTTGCAATTGCAAAATCGCATGCTAAACAAATTTGAATATCGGTTTTGCAAAACTGCATGTGAGTCGAAAAATGCATGTAATTTACCTATGAGATAAGAATGAAGGATTTCAGCTCCTGCAGACCAGCCTTGGTTTGTACATCTGATGCACCCATGAACGTTTTCAACAATAAATTCTCAGGAAATAGTCGTGTGACACAATGGCAAATCAGATCATCTGGAAACAGTCAGATTGGAATCCTGACTGTGCCCCTGCGTCTCACATTATTCCTATTTCTCTATAGCTTTATTCACAAAAACACTCTGGTTTCCTCCTCCGATGTTTCATAGATGTGTAGGTTAGGTTGGTTTGTTGGTAATTTTACATTATCGTGGTACATGCGAGGATGAATTCACAAGTGTATCTGTAATGGACTGGTGTCTGCTGGTGGCTCCTATCTTGTGCACAATACTGCTGGGATATATATTGGCTCCTTTGACTAGAACTAGGATGGTTTGATAACCATAAGGATAGATAGATAGATAGATAGATAGATAGATAGATAGATAGATAGATAGATAGATAGATAGATAGATAGATAGATAGATAGATAGATAGATAGATACTTTATTAATGGGTAGATGTATGGACAGGTGGATGGATGGGAAAACATGAAATTATTGAATATGGACAGTTCACACTCTTACAGTTTTCAGTCACCACTGTGAGTTTCTTTCTAGCATGTTTGTATTTGGTCATCAGTCACAATGAATACAGTGTAACTTATCTAAAATGATGCTCTGATTTCCATGAAAATGGTTTTGGAGTGGTGTTCATCAGGAAAAATGTCACTCCTTTAAGTCCAACAATCTTTATTTATAGCATCTTTGCAGGCCCGGTTCTGCCTTCTGCTAAGTATGTTTGGGACTGGCTTTGGATTGAATTAGATGGTTCTGTTAATACAAACAGAGGCTTCTAAACTGGTATAAATAAGTTTGATCAATGCAGATACGTTTGGAACAAACCCAAAATTATGCAATGTAGTGAACAGGTAGTCCCATTCAACCAGGTTAAATGCTTATTCTGCATTCAAAGATAATAGAATCTCTGGTGTGTTACATTTTATGGGTGAGCATATTACATTAAACAAACATTGAAAATTAGAAGCTGTCTGCTTTTAATAAATCTGGTTTGCTCTTGTGATATTACAGAAGGAAGCACTTTCTGAAACCTTCTAGTTAGATTCAGAGTATTTTAACATAATTATTCAGAAATGAGATTGGTCTGTATGATGCACATTGTAATAAGTCCTTATTTTTCTTTGGGAAGACGGTAATTAATGATGTGGCGAAAAATTTAAGTTATATATTTTGTTGTCTCTAGCTTCTATAAACATTCCTAATAGTAGTGGAGCTAACTTATTTGAAAATATTTTATAAAATTCCCCTGGGTAATCAGGGCGTGCTGCTTTCCCACTCTTTTATAGCGTCTAGTAATTCTGAGAGCGTCAGAGGTTTATTCAGTTCCTCTTCACTAAGAGTATCTAGCTGTGGTGTTTGTAATGCGTCAAAAAACTCATTAGATTGTATTTTGTGTCTTAATAATTAAAAAAATAAAAACAAAATAAAAAGAATCGGATGGTTCTGAAGATTATATGGATAGCTAGATAAATGTTTTTTTCTACATGAATTAGCATCTTAGGTTAAAAGTGTGAATTATTTCATATAAAGTAAATATATTTCAATATTGTTAGACTTTATAAGGTAGCTGCTGTCTCCCCCAAAAAATAACTGCAAGTGAGGTTTTTTTTCTGCTTAATTTGTTACTGTAAAATGTTACAGAAAACATGAAAGCTTAGCCTAAAAATATATATTGACGCATGCAAGAAAGAGTTTTTTATTATTTAGGAGGAAGCACTTTGGTGGTGGATGCATCCCTCATTTGCATCATCTTTGAATATGTTGAAGAAGCATTTTAGTACAGAGATAGCTTTGTCAAGCAAACTTCTTGTTTTTGATCACACCCAAGCTAAACCTGCTCCCAGACGCACTTCCTGTTTTTGTTTTTTTTTTTCTGAAAAAAACTTTGGATTTTTGTTTTTCACTAAGTCACAGTTGAGCAAATAACTGGATATCACGAGTATCATAAGTACAAAAAGCCTAAAAATGGTTATGAAACTCTGTTAGATAATTGAATGTTCATATTCATTTGACAAATAATCCATAGACACTCTGCTTATTTGCTTTGTTCTGCTAACACTCGAGAAGGGGTGCTTGCATGTGCCGTTGCCTAATAACCAAGTCAAATCTGATGTCACTTCAGTTTCTTTTGGAAACTTTCCAGCTCCCTCTCAATAGTGACTGCTGGAGAGCATTAAAATGATGGATTGCCTCTTCATATATGAAGATTCATAAGTGTAATCATAGCTAAAAAAGAGAATCATTGTGTATGTAAAAAGAGTAACTCCAGGAAACTATTGAAGGCTAATACAGTAAACTCTTGCTTAGACATGGCAGCAAAACATTAATAGATTTGTCAGATATTCTTGTTCATGGATCAGAACAAAACACTCAGTATGGGATATGATCAAAAGTATTAGAGGAGTTGCTGCCAAATACGGAAATACTGAATGGATTTCAAAGTGTTAGCTTGTTTCAGAAGCTACTGACTGCAAAACTTGAGGTTAATGAATAAATTATGATATAAAATGAACTTCCCTGTTAAGAATCCAGTTATAGTATTGCCATGAGCAGAACAGGGTACTGGATTTCCAGTCATTTCAGGAAACATTCTCAATATCGATGCGCCCTGTGACCTGTTTATAGGATATTATGTTTCTTTTGTTTATACTGTAGCTACTCTGATCTGTTTTGTTTCAAAGATTGTTAATCACTTATTGCAGAAAGATAGCTGAACCCAAGCTGGTTCCTAATGTTGCAGTAGATAGCACTGAAAGACCAACCAGTCTTTCATTTCACCTTTCATCTTCTCAGATGGCTGCTTTTATTAATACATTTTAGACTTGCTGTACACTCTTTGACCTAACTTTGTTTAGTACATTTTCCCAAACTTCCCAGTTCTCTACTACTCCCTGATAAAATCTGAATAACCCAAACATGTGGTCTTTAATTCCTTTGTAATTGTTAAAAAGCTGTCTGTTTTTTTTCTTCTACTGATGAAAATCTTCAGAAAACAGAAGTGCTTGCTAAGACATGGGAGAGAAATGCAGAAATGCTTTTTGTAACTTAATATTCAGGGAAACAAAACAAGTAGAGCACACATCTAGCTAAGACACATAGGTTCATAATTTGATTATGGGGTCATCATCTTGGTTAATCGGTTGCACCAGTACATAGTACTGACATGACATTTGGTCACAGCTGGTTTTGGAGATCAGCATCATATTCTCAGAACTACTTAATCCAATTCATAGTCACAGAGTTTATTTCAGCAGCACTGGGTGCAAGGCTGAAACCAAGCTTAGACATTATGCATCACAGGAACTGTAATGTAGTGTGTGTGCATTTCCATGTCCTGTATGCTCTATCATAAGTTGTACTATCTTGTTATTAGAATAATCTGGATGAGAACAGGCCATTCAGTGCAACAAAGCTCACCAGTCCTATCCATTTAATTCTTCTAAAAAACATCAAGTTGAGCTTTGAAAGTCCCTAAAGTCTTACTGTCTACCACGCTACTGGCCAGCTTATTCCAAGTGTCTATGGTCCTCAGTGTAAAGAAAAACCTCTTAACATTTGTGTGAAATGTACCTTTAACAAGTTGTGAAGTAACAGTCTCGATCCTCTGTTATAAGAGGTGAGAGAGAAAAATAACCGGACTGGGCTTGGGACTTCCCTGGAAAACTGCCTGGAGGTCGGCCGGACGTGAATCATAGAACTACTGTATATCCCCTCCTACACGCCCTGTCAAACTGCCGACCGGCTAGGTATATCCTGTGAATAGACCAGTCAGTATTTGCATAACAATCGCTACACGTGTTGCCACAATAATGTAAGGTGAAAAAATCAAACAGAGAATCAACATCAAATTTCTCATGAATTTTTTCTTTTTCCGTAAAGCAGTTTTTGACTGACAAAAACATTCCTATCCTCGATCATCCTCCCTATTTGCCGGATTTAGCTCCCTGTGATTTTTCCTTGTTCCCGAAAATCAAAAGTGACCTGATGGGAACACATTTTTCTTCAATGGATGAAGTGAAGACAAAAACGGCAAGCCTGTTGAAGAGCCTCAAACATGAAGATTTCCAGCACTGTTTCAATCAATGGAAGATATGCATGGAGCGGTGTAGAGATCGGGAGGGGGAGTATATAGAAGGTGACAACGTTTAGAATGCTGTAATTCATCAATAAATATACAGTATATATATTTTTACCAATCCGGTCATTTTTGTGTCTCACCTCATTCATCAACTTGTGTTCTAATTTTAGTATACACATTTTTTATTTAATGTATAATACACTGAGTTTATAAGTGGAAGTGTTTTTTTTTTGAAGATTTGCAGTGCCTATAATGGATGAGATATGAGATCATCTGAGGGCTTTCACAATCAGGTACACAATGGTCCATTTCAGCAAAAGTAACAATAGTAGAAAGCAATAGCATTTCTTTTTCTCTTTTTTTTACATTGAAAAACCATTTCCAAATTTTATTAAAATAGCTGCTATTTTAGGACAGTACCACATTTTGCTTAATTGGTAAATGTGGCTAGAATCTATAGTGCTGTAAAATTATTTTTCCTAAATCTAATTGAGCATAACCAAACAAGCTCAGATGAATATGGAAACAAAAAAAAAACTTAAAATATGCATTACCGCAGAATTTTAATATGTTAACATGATCAAAGGCTGAATCAAGATAATGTCTGGTTTGAAACATCCTCTTCTATTGTAATTTGAAAGCCTTTGTTGGCCCCGTTAGCATGGAGTCTATTTCTGCAATGTGCAGTTTTTATTTATGTTTTTTGTTTTGTTTTTTTTGCTGGCTCTATCTTTTTTGCAGAAGTTACTCTTTTTTATATTGCATTTATTCCAAAAGTATGCATTACATTGCATTATCTATCAAATGAATGCCTTCTGATATCTACTGAATATGTCATTACAGTCAACTGCCCACCCTGTCAGCCACAGTCCTGCTCTCTTAGCTTCTTGTGATCTTAATTTGGAATGGTGGCTCAGAAACTGAATGGCACTGAAACTTGCATTTCCACAAACCACTATCTTTAATTCCACAGATATGGCAGTTACATTTTGCAGAAACAAAATTCCTCCATTCTCTTCTCAATCCATTGTAATCAAATTAAAGCTCACAGGACAGCTACTGAATGCAAAGATCATTCGTAACCATCCACATGGCTATGGTTAGACCTCTAGGTTTGGCAGCAAAGGGTGTTTGTAGATGTTTGCATAAGATTTCTTTTCAAAGCTGATTTCTCAGGAAAATTCAGAACCTTACATTTGCATAATCATAACAAGCAAATGAAGCCATAAGAGACTGATAGAATGATATCTGACCACATTAATATAAAAAGGTCCTTCAGCTTATTGAAATGTAATTTTTTGAACTGATTATGTAATTAAATAATTGTTTATTATTTTAATTGTTATATAATTAAACAGTCATAATATCTTAACAAAAAAACTCAAAACATAATATTAGAAATGTTATTAGAGGCTAACTTTGTCACACCCTGGGTTTTGTTTGTTACTCATTTTGAGTTTTGTCCTTTCTTCCTTCATTTAAGGAATTTACCATTTAAAAATGATATTTCTTTCTATGTTACTTACCCCATGTAGTTGTGTAGTGAAGAGAGACAAAAATGTTTAAAATAACCTCATGGAGAACGGACAAATCAAAGTTTTTAAAAAGGTGCCGTATGAAGAGGAACTACTTTAATTTTCTGGAGTTATTTATTTAACAATATTTTAGCAAAAAAAATATACATTTTTCATGTTGTGAGCATATGGCTGGATGACTTGATACGTTGGATTATGTGACACAAGTAAATTGAGATATTTTTCATGGACGTTTTTGATGCTGTTTGCTGTTGTTTAGCCTTAGTCACCATTGGGTTCCATTCTATCAGAAATGTTATTAATGTCCGTTCTCCATGAAAACATATGATTAAAATGTTTTCTTTTCATCACTACAGACTACATGTCGTAAGTATAATATAAAAAATATCTACTTTTTGGGTGGACCTATTCCTTTAAGATATTCTGTTAAAGTTTCATTTCTTTTGTTTTCTAATTATTATCTAATTATTAATCATCTTCTTTTCATTTCTTTTGTTGGTTTAATTATTGTCTCCTTGTTAGGCTTGTAATCATGAATTTGATACCAAACTCCAGCCTAACCACAGCACCTCATGACTCTTTCTGCCTCTGCGACTTTGCAGTGTCATTTGTGAGGCCTTGTCCATATTAACAAGGAAGCTTTTGAAAAAACATCACTTTTTAAATAATTTTGGCCTCCTATTCACAATGATGCAGTCGTTTTGTAAATGCTTTCCAAAGAGCATAAATTTAAAAATACTGGGCCTCACGTATCAGCGTGAATGGGAATAATAAAGCTTTTTGAAAAAGGTGACAAATGGTTGTCATGTGATCACACACTAACTTTAGTTTTGTTTGAATACATTTCTTCAGTCTGGGGGATAGTCCTTTCTTAGCTTCTCTGAATTAGCATTAGAACATTCAAATATTTCTGTATTTGTGTATATTGGCAAGTCTCCTAATCTTTATTTTCCATGATTCTGGCTATTTTACAGCCTTTTGTGGCCTTTAAAAATAGTTGTATTTCTTTGCCTGGACAGACAAAGTTTTCTTCAGGCAATCTTTGTTTCAGCTTTGCCTGTGGGAAACTACAGCCAGTCCCTAGTCTGGATAACGGAGGAGGATTGGGGCAATGGGCTAGCAACCCAATCTCTGTAAAACCCATTATCGCTACAGAAACAATAAGCAATATCCAAAGAATTCAACAACGCCAGCACAAAGATGATGGTAATTCTATAAAGGTACTGGATGAAAGCCAACAGGAAGTTCAGCACCCGATGCGTACCAAGATTCTGAGTGCAAATTTAACAACCTGAAACTTTGTTTCCCTCATGGTTTTGGCATTTTGGTTTACTTTTTATATCCTCCTTAAACAAATACTGCACTTGACTGACAAACCAGCATATACTCAATGGGAAGGAGTTACACATTTTGGCATGTGACAAACCTTAATCTGTAAACATTAGTGTGGATGAATAACTTGTGAAATGATAAAGCCATTTCAAATGTTTCCATGTTAGTGAGGACTAAGTCTTAGTTATACGCTAACTGATTTTCTACCCTCTTCATACCTTTCTGCTTTGCTGTTTTGTTTAGTTTCTTTAGTCCTCATGACCATTTTGTTTTGGTTTTGCGTATTTGATCTTTAAAGATTTTCAATTTTGGCTTGTCTGACTAAGATTGTTAGTTACATTTTTGCTTGTTTATTTTCCATTTTGTACACTCACTGGCCACTTTATTAGGCACACCTGTTCATCTGCATCTTAACACAAATATCTAATCAGCCAATCACAGGGCAGCAACTGAATGCATTTAAGCATGTAGACATTGTCAAGACAACCTGCTGAAGTGACATCAGAATGGGAAAGGAAGGCGAGTTAAGTGACATGGTTGTTTGTGCCAGATGCTCTGGTCTGATTATTTAAGAAATTGCTGATCTACTGGGATTTTCACGTGCAAACATCTCTAGGGTTTACAGAGAATGGTCCAAAAAAGAGAAAATATCCATGAGCGGGAGTTCTCTGGGCAAAAAATGCCTTGTTGATTCCAGAGGTCAAAAGAGAATGGCCAGACCAGTGAAATAACCACTTGTTACACATGGCAGAAGAGCATCTCTGAATGCACAACACATCAAACCTTGAAGCAGATGGGTTGAAGCATCAGGAGACCACACGAGCTGCCATTCCTGTGTGATGGGTCTCGATTTCTGCTGCAACATTCAGATGGTATAGACAGAATTTGGTGACAACAACATGAAAGCATGGATCCATCCTGCCTTGCATCAAATGGTTCAGGCTGCTGGTGGTGGTGTAATGGCATGAGGGATATTTTCTTTGCACACTTTGGGCCCCTTAGTACCAGCTGAGCATCATTTAACACTAGAATCCCTGAAGCCTACGAAAAAAGTCATAATCCCGGGTCACCTTAAATTCCTTCGCACCTCTCCATCAGCGTCTTTTATTTTGCAAATGTGTCAATCAGCACAAGCAGCAAGCAGACTGCTATCCCAGCCCCCCCACCGACGCACCTGAAGTTCTCCCAGCTCAAGTTTGTTTATCGTGGTGTGAGGTGCCTGCAGTTGTATAGGGTAAATAATTATTTGGAATACAATACATTTCATGTGTGTTCCTTGTCTACAATGATCTGGGTAAATGTAGGATTTTTTTTTCTTCACTCACCTTTGCCATGAATGTTTCTTTCAACTAGGTGAGTGTCAATTCCACATATGCCTTAGGGCTGATTACTCACTCATTTCTGTGTTCTGTTTCACCAAGAATTGGCTGAATGATTTAATTGCAGATAAGGCAGTCACACTTCCTAAAGTTAGTTTTTTTGGAGGTGACCTTTGTTATGAAATTTGCTTGGAAGGTGCTTTTATATTAACAATCTGTGATGCATCCATGTCATAGTGTTGAAAAGAAATTGTTCACCTCATTTGGTATTTCTGATAAATAAAATGTAAGTATATTGACAGGCATTGTATTGCAGTTTAGGTTTTAGCAGATGGGGTCTCATCTACAAATACATACATACGTTCCATAGTTATTGTCTTGGGTGGTTTTAGCCATTCCACTGTGGAATCTGAACACCCCGTATAAAACCCGTTTTTGAGATGTTCTGTTAGACAGGGGAAATCCCTGGACCTCCACTGCAACACTCTCCCAGATGGTTGCCATACTAGTCCATGGGTTCCCATGGGAAACTTTCACCATGCTATTATTTTTCTTGATTCTTCTTAAATCCACAATTTAAAGTCTGCTAAACTAGAATTAAACAGAAATGTGCAGGTGAACTATGAAGGAGCGACTGCAGGATGGCTTAGACACAACCACTCAATAAAGTCCAGTGCTACTTTAGATCATGTAAGTGTGGGAGGTGATGGAATGACATACCGACTGGGTTTGAGGATAATGCCTTACCTGGCCGGGAGGACGTAATGGAAGGACAACAAGAAGGGAGACACAACCCAGCCGGGAGGATCACCAATTTCTATCCCAGTCAGGAGGAACTAATAATGGATGGATGAGGGAAGAAGGGATTTTGTGAGCAGTTTGTTCCCCAGTGACAGAGGTGGCAGTGCTCCTCTGATAGGGGCCTAGTTTGGACACCCACAGGGTAGCCTGGGTCTATCAGTGCAGAAGGGCAAACCTGTTGTGGTCTCTGGGTGCTGCGGGGTGGGGCACTGTAAAGACTGGATATCTCTATTATGGGAAACTTCTGTATGACCCGGAAGTACTTCCTTTAGGTAATGTCATAACACTGCGCATCCCTCAGCTACCTCAGGGTCAGAAATAGGAGGTGGATGAGGCTCATAGTGGTTGTAGTGGAAGGAGACAGTGGTGCTTGTTATTTCAAGTATATTGTGTGGAATTGACATTTACTGTATTAAGCAAAAATCTTAAAATAAACATTTTATTTTACCCTTGAATGTGTGTTCGGCTGAGTTGTGTCTTGCGGCTAGGGCTCTGGGGTGACCCATACAATCCACAATACATATACTGATACAGTTACATCTGACATCAGTTTCTGCATTTCAACAATAACAACAAGCTTTGGTTTGAGAAAAGAACCAAAAAATGGCACCATACTAAGAAGGAAGCTTTCAAAATTGGAGATAAGGCTATACACAAAAAAGTAAATTATTCACTATCAAGGGCAGGTGAGAATGTCAAATGCAAATTCAAGAACAAGCTAGAACAGTATTTTTCTTTTAATGAGTGTTCTTCTATTTGGAAAGGATTGTAAATGTTCACTGATTATACATGCAAATCCCCTGTGCCTCTGAATGACCCATCTCTTGTCAATCGGCTGAACAGCCAGCTGACAGGCCCACCTCACCCACGTACCCTGTTTACAGCCCTGCTCCACCTGACTTATCTCTCCGACTCTCTAATTACCCCCCATCTAAATCGCTGCACATAAAATATGGTTGTTTTTACAGAAACAGAACTGTTATTCAGCAGGTGGCAGACATAGACATTCTATCTCCACACTGAGATGCTGTCCAGATGAGTTAGCTCCTGTGTTTACGGACATTTTATACTCCGGAGTTTCTGTTTCAAAATATACATTCATCCTGGTGCCCAAAAAGCCATGCGTTTCCTGTCTTAATGATTACAAATCAGTAATAAGGGAAACATTTGATCATCTACTTTGTCAGCATCTCTGGGCAGTTCACAGATTCTCTTCTTGACCACCAACCCCTTCAGTTCTCTTACTGCGTCAACACATGAGTTGAAGATGCAGTTGGCATGGCTATCTACTACTAATTTTATAGCATTTACATTCCCCAAATAATTATGCCAGGATTCTGTTTGTGGATTGTGGATAACAGTAACTAACATGCTAGCAGAACTTTGCCTCTTGCTTTTGGGTCTCTGACTTTCTGAGAAACAGATGTCACACAGTAAAGGTTGGCAGACATTGGATAGAGCCTCCTGACCCTGAGTACAAGGTCCATCAGGGCTCTGTTCTGTCTCCTCTCCTTTTCTCCATTTATGCCTGCACTTCCAGTGACCCCTCTGCAAAACCTCTGACATTTACCACACTGTCCTGATCATCCTTATCACAGATGGGAATGAAGCATCATATTGAATGGAGGTGAATCAGATGACCCAGTTGCTGAATACACTAACAAAAGTGGAAATGGTTGTGGATTCTAGAAGACAACCTCTTCTACTACCATGGCTATAAATGGTGTGGCTACCAACAGGGTGGAATCACTTCACTTTTTTCGCATCACTATTACATATTCAGTCTGAGCTAGGATGAACACATAACTCTTCTCAAAAAAACCTTAGCAGCAAATGCTTTTTTTCCTCTACCAACTTGAAATCAATAATAGTCCAGTTTTATATCGAGCTGTCATTAAATGTACACTCACTTCCTCTGTAACAGTCTGGCTTGGCAGTAGCTATATGAATACTCTATTTAGGACTGGTATCTATCTCAGGTCAGAAAGTGTGCAGGCACACTCACCCAGATAATCATCAATTTCAATTATTACCATCACACAAACCTTACTGGTCACTCAGAGCAAACCAGTCAGCAACAAAAATCTCCAACCAACGTTGGTTTTGCAGTACTCTTTGTGGTGCAACTTGGACACCTTGTCAGTGATGAAACTGGTGGCTAATCATTAAACACCTTCACCTGCATCATGACCCAGCAAGGGATGATCAGGTTCCCGTTTGCGACTAAGTGGTGGGCTACACTAAATTTGCACCCTCCTGATCCAAAGCCACTCAGAAGCCCTTTCATTTTCAAGATTGTTCTCTATGGCTCTTCTGTTGTGCAATCCGGATATAACAAAGAGTTTCATGGATCAGTGGAAAGACTGGCCTGCAAAGCCTCTGCAGCGTACTTCCTTTGACTAACACACCTAGCCTTCCATCCCTTGCTCTGATGTTTGATGATTGGAGTAGTGAAAAACGACAATATTCTAAAATGGACACTGTGCTCGTGTCCAATCCAAGGCTGGTTCCTGCCTTACTCCTCAGGCTCAATTTTTCATTGCTCTTTATATTCTTTAATGGAGTTTTCAAGTTTAGAAACTGTATATGCAGTTTACAGAATATACCATGCATATATAATCTATAGGCTCCAGCTCCCCCATGTCTCTGTTCACAGCTAAGCGGGTTAGAAATCGACTGACTAACAAATAGATCCTCATTTACAAAGAGAGCAAATAATTTAACTTTTCATTTATTTGTTGATTTTATCTACTCTCTCTATATATATATAAAATCCTAAGCCCAAAAGTGCAACGATTTTATGTGACTTTTTATGTCATGTTTTTTGTCATGCTTTAAAACGGGCTTATTTTAAAGCGTACATATATATGTTTCATATCATTCTTTTCAGAATTTATTGAACTTTAATGTGATGTTGTTAGATTTTCAGATTCTTATTCCGTTTTTAAATTATAAACTAAAAAATATCAAGAACTCATGTCCCGCGAGACGAGACTTTGTGCCAAGAGGTTTAACCACACCCGGGGCCATAAATAAAAGACAAAGAGTAGATAACAAAGTCAGCTGCTGTACAGGCTTTTAAATGTTCAAAACGCTGTGCGAGATGCAGATTACACGGCACGGCAGCAGCAGCAAGCCAGCAGGTTATGAAGCAAAGCGGAGGTTAAAAAAAAACCTACTTGTTTCCCATTGTATCTCCGTTTAAAAGGGGGTTTCAGAGGAGTGACCGCATCTCCTTGGGGTGCTTTCAGCACCCCTCTTCACAACACGAACGGCAGAGATGCAAAGTGGCTGGCGCGTAGCGCAGGCCAGGGGGGTTGGCGAGCGAAGCTAGCAGGGGGTAAGCCCCCTAGTCATATATAATTTCATACAATGTATATATTATATAAATAGAAAAGAGAAAAGCAGAGCATTTTCACATGGTGAGCTTTCCTCTACACTCTTTTAGTCAAAGTAACAGTAAAGCATCTATTGAAACAGCCACATCCCAAGACAGAGTACTGAGCAGTATAATCAACTGTACATTTAATATACAAATGTTTTTTTAATAGGACTTTCAGAGCAGTCTCTTATTCACACGGTTTATAAAGTATCAGTTTGTTTATTCTTTAGGCATGTGAACACAACTTAGGAAGCAAGGAAATCGGCAGCGGATGTCTTTTTTCCAAATTAAGGTCAATTGCTATATGTCATATTTTGATGTCATTTTCTTCCAAGCTGCAGTGTTGAATTTTGGAAAAGTATGCATAAATAAATGATAAAATTAAACAAAAACTTATAATTATTTCTAAAAAGCATCAGTCATATGACCAAAAGGAACCTAAAAGGAATTTTGTTATGAGAATGCTGCATATTTCAAATGCTTTGAAAGAGACAGAGTTTATGATATATATTTTTTCAATAGAAAGGAATAATTCTAAATTGGCCCTTGTGTGTGCTTGGTGTGTGGGTGTTTGTGTGTGAGTCCTGCGGTGGGTTGGCGCCCTGCCCAGGATTGGTTCCCTGCCTTGCGCCCTGTGTTGGCTGGGATTGGCTCCAGCAGACCCCCGTGACCCTGTGTTCGGATTCAGTGGGTTGGAAAATGGATGGATGGATGGATGGTATAATAAAGAGTAATTTTTGATTAAAAAAAAGTTAAGTAAGAGTAAAGCATAATGAACTATTAATGTCTTTTCTCATATACATATAGCTTTGTTGTATTCTGACCTTTTGTCTGTTTTATCTCAATGTGCCATCAAGTGTCAAGGGGTGAATAGGTGAGAGTGTTGTAATGGCTGGAAAAATGTAACTATTCACTTTAAAAACACTGAATTTCTTCTGGAAGTGTATCATTTGTCATGTTTGCCAGAGGTGTCAATATTTATGAGAAAACCAAACAGATGTCATCATTGTCATTTGTGTGTTTATATTCTGGCACACTGATGCCAGAGATTGTTAGTGAAAGTCAAACCCACATGCTTGTTTAAAGCATAGTTAGAAATGATTGTACCTAAAGGTGATATTAAAAGTTTGTGATGCTCAAATAAAAGAAAAAAATGCCTCACGGCAAGTGTAGTCTCAAAATGTACGAAAGTGATGCAAAGCGAGCTTTTCAAATGGTGATTACTGAAGGAAGTGGTAAAGTGATGACTGAGAATCTCTTCTTTATTGTACATGTTGCAGTTCCACAACTGTACTTTATTTCTTTTTACCATAGTGATTGAACTGTAAATATCTATAGCTTCCTTTCTCATTTACCATCTTGACCTTTCATTAGTGCGGAATGAGACATTTAGTTTACTGAATATATTTAATAATATAAACAATTTTTGAAAATCTTTTGAGCCATAATTATTTTTAGTAGTGATAAAACATAAGTGCTGCTAATGCAATTAGATATATTTTTACTGTGAATTTAAAACGTCAAATTTTTTCAGATTTTTATTATAACAATAAAACAAACTAAAAGCTATTTTAATATTTTGATGTGCTTATACATCAGCATTACTAAAGCAGCTAGGCTTTCTCCCAATAATTAGCCAAATAATTTATGAGTATTGTTAAACACTGTGCACTTGCTAATATTGACAATGAGCCTTAATATTAGTCCATTTTGTTAACATTTTAACAATTCCAGATGTAAGCCATTTATCCAAATGTGGTTCCTATTTATTTCCCATGCTGTTGCCTGTTAACACCATTTAATTTTTGGCCATTCCATTGCTTTTGTGGATTATGTATTTTTTTCATTAAGGCCATGTAGGCTTTCTTCTACTTCAATTTACAGTCAACTTGAACACCAAATCAATTGGTGACCCCAGATTGGCTCAGTATGCGTGTGCCTGTGTGTGTGTGTGTGTGTGTGTGTGTGTGTGTGTGTGTGTGTGTGTGAGATCTCTCAGTACGTGTGAATGTGTCAAGCCACCCATCCAATGCTGTTTCCCACCCTGCAACAGACAAGGTGGGTTCAGAAGCCATATGTACTGCTATATCTCTTGTTTTTTTGATCTTGACTATTGGCGCAGTGGGTAGCGCTGCTGCCTCGCAGTTGGGAGATCTGGGGACCTGGGTTCGATTCCCGGGTCCTCCCTGCGTGGAGTTTGCATGTTCTCCCCGTGTCTGCGTGGGTTTCCTCCGGGCGCTCCGGTTTCCTCCCACATTCCAAAGACATGCTGGTTAGGTGGATTGGCAATTCTAAATTGGCCCTAGTGTGTGCTTGGTGTGTGGGTGTGTTTGTGTGTGTCCTGCGGTGGGTTGGCACCCTGCCCAGGATTGTTTCCTGCCTTGTGCCCTGTGTTGGCTGGGATTGGCTCCAGCAGACCCCCGTGACCCTGTGTTCGGATTCAGCGGGTTGGAAAATGGATGGATGGATGGATGGAATAGTATATGTTATTTTAATTAAATGTCATGAATATTGTAGTGACACAGGCTGTACAAAATTTCAGGGTCATATGGGAATCTCTTTTAGAGGTCATAAAAATAAAGAAAAACAGACGGAAGAGACAATATGATAAGATAACACACCTTACTAACATTGCTAAGTGATTACTTGAACTCCACAACACACTTTTATACTTCAGTGAGAATAAAATCATATGAACGTCATTTGAGCAAGTCAAACGTGTCATTTTTCTTTGCTTGCATTGTCATCCAAGTAGCTGGACACTAAACATGCATAGTTACTACACTTTTTCCTGTCCATATTAGTCTCCCTCACCCAAAAGCCAATAGAGTTTTTAGTAGAACAAAGACGGCCATTGAAGAACAGGACATGAAGTCCACAGTCAGTGCAGTTGTGAGGATCTAACATAGACAACACGATGAATCCAGAAAGTTCTCGAAACAGAACAGTTACAGATTTGAGAGGATGGGGTCTTCAAGAGGATGTTACCTTTAATGCCTCACTAATCAGTTGCGGAGGATTCATTTTTTTTGTCATACTGTAATTGTATTAAATTGGTAATCAAGCTCATTCACATATATGTTCAAATGTTATTTTATGTAATAACTTTAAGTATGTGACAATGACAAAAAAGAGAGTAAAAAGTAAGTTAAAAAACTGCTTTTTTGAATCTGCACTGTTGGTGAAAGTTATTATGAATGAAAAGACAAAGACTGAGTGCAGATCAAGGGCATCACTGATCTTCATCAGTTAGTCAGTGTGTTTGAATTGTGAAATCCAACATTTTCAGCCAGTTTCCTCACTCTGCTGTCGAGCCACTGCAATGTGCCTCATCTCATGACCTGATCGTCAGCATCTTCCCACTCGTTATCAACAAGATACAATATATACAGTGGGGGTCACCTTCATCCAATATTCTTATATGCTACTTTTATTTTCTTCATTTTTGTTCCAAAGCGCAGTTCTGAACAAAACCTTTTTTTTTTCTTTTTAAAAAAATGATTGCAAATGACTACTGGGGACAGGGAGGGAAATTAACAAAATGGCCACTACAGTCTGCCCAGGTGCTTATTCATTCAGCTCTGAGAGTCAACATACACTCTTAAAAATAAAAGGTGATCTTCAGAGCGATGCCATTGGGGAACCATTTTTCTTTCCCAAAAGACCCATCCACATGAAGGTTCCTGAAAGAACCTTTATTTATTTAGATCTATAACAGGCTCCATGCAGTAAAAAACCATGAACAGACGATAAAGAATTTGTGAAAAACTTAATAGTCATGAATTCAAAATGATTCTTGCTGCATACGTATGTAACACAAGGTAAGACGAGGTTTTCTTACTCTGTTTCTGTCCTTCTAGGTAGCCTAGCAAACTTTAAACATTTCATTTTTTCTACATATTAGGAAGTTTTTCAAATCACAAAAAAACAGCTTTATATGCTAAAAACCCTTCCCAGAATGATGTGGTTAAGCAATAGCTCTATGAAGAACCACACAACCCAGTAAAGACCCATAAAATGCCATTAAAGAAGCAGACTTTTTAAGAGTGTTGGGGACATAATGGTCCAGGGGCTGCTAGCAGAAATTTGACTCTGAGGTTTTTTTTTTTTAAAGACTTTAAAGAAGTTGGTGTCAGAAATGATTCTGCAGATGTCCCACAAAGTGTCTTCATGGGATTGTTACAGGCCAGTCATTCAGTGAGATGTGGGAAGAAGATCAAATTGTAGTGGTGCAGACATACAGAAAGACATCTTACCAGATAGTTAGGGAGACTAAACTAGTAGAGAATCGGGCCAAGTGGAGCTCGTTTGGTGTAGATAATTGTCATTCATTTGAGTTGGGTATATTCCCTTTATTCGTCTCTTCATATTTCACGTCCCATTCATTTGATGAACCAGCATATCCAATTTTGAAGCTCATCCCAGCAGTACTGGCACAAAGCAGGAAGCAGCCCATGATGGGCCACCATTCTTCTCTTTTTATCTAATTAGGCAAATTTAGGGATTATTCAATTACTAAAGGTTTATGTTTGATGGTTTTTCAGGTTCTGGTTGCTTTATTCCGAATAGGGAAATATGTTTACTGCACATGCAGATAATTTTAAAATGTACCCTTTAATAATTGTTTGGATAATTGTTTACCAGAAGAGACTTCTTTCCTGCAACATCCACAATTGACTAATTCATTCAAAATCTCTTTGTAAGAATAATTTTAAAAAGATTGCTTTGGAAGGATCAGTCTACATAATGAGTCAAATTAATATTTAATGATAGGAAGAAGAAGAAACACAACATTAGATAGGAAAGAATAATAACTGTAATGAGATTTTAGATATTACCTCATTTAAAACGAACCAAAGGACACAAGATTGTCCATTAACCTTTATTTCCCACTTTTGTTTTTTGAGGTTTGTCTTGCACTGAAGCAAGTAGAACACTAACTGCTTTAGAGTGCTTGTTGGAAGAATAATGATAAAAGATCCCTTCAACTCTATGCTTGCATATTTCACTTCTCCACTTTAAACTTCAGTATCATCTTAATGAATCTCTTTATCTCTCTTTTGTTTCCTTTAAATATTTTCTTCTAGTACTCCTCCCTGGCACTTTTCACAACATTGTTAATATTATGCAAAATATGTGCATTAGGCTCCTCACCGATTTGGGCAATCAAAACATAAACGTGAAACAGATGTAATGAAACATACTGGGCTTTGGATCTTTTGAAATGTTTAGATACTTGGTATGTAATTTGTGGATTAAAGTTATAGGGGAACTGTGAATATCAAAAGGGAGAAAGGTAACCCTTGTCACACACGTGCGAGTAGGAGGCAGCTGAAGGGCTTAGAGACTAATAGTAATACATCCAACCAGGGGGCGGTGGGGTGCACTAACTCTCTTCCTAAGTCTCCTGCAGACCTTTCATGGGAAATCAAGCCAGGAGCCAGTGCTTCAGCTCAGGACACATCACTTCCGGTCCCAGCCCTGAGGACAACATCACTTCCAGCCCTGGTCCTGCAGACTCCCTATAAAACATTACTCCCCACCTCTGGATTTCAGTTCTGTTTTGGAATCTGGCTTGTAATCATTACTTGCTTTGAACAACCTTACTCTTTTTTGCAGCCAGGAACATAATATACGGGTGGCTGCCCCAAACCATTGCAACGTCTGGTGTCTCTTCTTCTCACACTATTTAGTTTAGGTACTGCAAAAATGCATCTGTTACTCATGCACTATTATGAAATAAGACCTTGACAACTTCTTTTTGTCTTCATAACATTTACAAAGCATCAGTAAAGTGTTTACTCATCTGTGTAATGTGATCACCTTTCAAAACTTCACTTTGGAGTGGTCTGATACATTTCTTTTGATATTACATATTTAGTCTAAGACTCATACTGTATTAATAAGTCATTTTACCATCATGTCGGTATGCCACACAGCACAGACAGGAATAACCCATCTACTGATGTTTTATAAGCATCATGAACACCATGACATGGTGACATATGAGTGAATGAGTAACTAGTGCATTTTTGCAGTACCTAAACTAAAGGGTTACCCCTTCACAAAATCCAAAACATAATAAAGCAAAATGCTGATTATCAGAACATGTGCTAAGCCTTTTGCATGGCTCTGAACAAAGAATAATGCACATTATAAGAAAAAAGCATATTTCATTACATGCAAATAAATGAATGTATTCATTTTCATTTAAACAACGTTTGCAGTTATGACAAGTAGATGAAGCAGATCAACTTGCCTTTATGGAAATTACTTTAATTTTCATTTGCAACATACCCTGTTTGGCAAAACTGATGATTGGACATAACACACACACACAAACACACTCACATGCACACGTGTACACGTTTTTATCTGGATCTAAACACAGACGTGCACTTGTTAGTGGTGTTTGCTCCTAACATAGTTGATGTAGTGGTAAGGACAAGGAGTAGCTACAGTTTACTTGCCAACATGAACAATAAATTACTTTCTAAAATATGATTATGCAAGTTTTTAACAGTAGACTGAGTGTGATTTTGTATGGGCTGAACCGGTAGTCCTTTCAGTGGAGGGTTCTTTGAAATTGTGTTCTGACTTCACTGATACTCAGATTTACAATTGTGCTAGTGATCGAGTCACAAGTGGGGGTCCTCATCTCCAAACTGTTTTATTGTCCGTTTGCTCTTTTTACTGGTGCAAGTATAATTATCATTATAGTTTAACAAATCAGATTAAACGTAAACTTCTATGAAGAGGTCATTACTTTTTAAAGCATTAAAAGTGTTTATCCACATTATATAATAAAACTCAATGCTTGTTATAACCTAGAGTTAGAAATGTGTAAAGACAGCAGCCCTGATGCTGCAAATGCTTCTACATTGGTAAAACCCCAAGCTTTCGGTAGCAAACAGTAAAAAGTGTCATTTTGACCCTTCTTTGCCCTAAAATAATGGTGTTCACCAAAATCTGATTCTGCTTGTCTGAAAGACAGCATTTCTCTTAACTTTAATTTCAAAGTTGAGGGGAATTCCCCCCAGGCTTTCGTAATTTTGTGCTAAAACAAAGCAAGGTGCTTTAACGTTTGCACATTCTTATCTGCACACACACACACACACACAGTTGCTTTTTTAATGTTTGCTCTATCATTTAAGTTTATTTGTAATTATTTATGATGATTAGTAAATCACTTAAATGTTCGATGGGACATTAAAGTTTTTTTATCTTACAGACCAAACTTTAATGTACTTGGCTTGTGGTTTTATAATATAAAACACTTTACTTGTTGAACAATGAAAATAGCACAAGTCGCAAAAAAGCAAAGGAGGTTTTCATACAAAACATACAAAACTTGTTGGTAATAAGGATATACTGTAGATGTCATCAAAAAGAAAAGGCTATCTCAAGGTAGCAATTTCAGAAAAATAATGTTACATTTTGACAGCATAATACGACTCTTATTGTATCTGGGGTGTTGGAATGTTTAAACTAAGAGCACCTCTAAGGATAGTAATGAAAAGCAAAAATGAAGATGAAGGGATTAAACGTATTTGAATGTTAATGTTTTGAACATACCACAGATAGAAGTGTTTAGTAAACATATCTTGTGTGTTTGCTGTATTATGATGCTTAAGCTACTTATTGCCAGAAAACTGTGCATCAAGACAGTTCATCATAATATCATAGACTTCATCTGAGCGTATCCTTCTGATGTCTTTTATCAAAATATATTACCAAACGACTTTTACTTCTTGTGTTAACTCTTTACGTACATTGCAGCTGTAATCCACTGATGCTCGACTGATGTTTCTGCAGAGCCACTGCACTCATGTACACCTCAAGGGCATATCAGGCACGAGACACAATACTTCAGGAAAACTTGTTACTTTTACAACCAATTATATGATGTGTTCTTGATTACACAGGATTTTATAGTTAATTTGTACAACTGGTTAGCATCCTTTTTCACATTACATACTCTGTACTAAGTATATATTGTTAATGTCTTCATCCCTCTTATTTAAAATGCATTTTCATGCCTTAAAAGTGAACTTCCTGGGATATTCTCTTTTCAAAAATGTTTGCATTCATTTACAGCATACATACACACTCACACAAATATATGCATTTATACTGTACTCTAACTTGTGCATTTTCATATGGATGTTGTATTACTTTGGATAAACTAATTATAACTTTATTTATTATATTTAATTCATAATCAACTAGTGCTCCATCCAGGATTTACCTGATGCCTGGTGCAACTCTAAAATGGGATTATGTATCAGATGGGGAATGAAATCTGGTTTGTTAAGTTTGACTTGATTGTAATGTTATTTTCTTTGTTTTATAAGTTAGATTTGATCATGTAGAATGTTATTTTCTTCAAGTAAAATAAAAAAACAAAATAAAATAAAGTGGGATTATGTCTATTTGGTAAATGGGTGGAAGGACTGCTCATTGTGCACAACCTTCTCACTGCTGATTTTCGCATTATTCTTTGAACCCCTAACTTATATGTACTATGAGCAGTGCACTCACTTTGTTTTGATGTTAAGAATGTTATTCAGTCACTTTTGTATTCTGTTTGTGTTAAAATGATATGAACTCTGGATATCAAGGATCTTCTACACATTGTATTTAAGTACACTGCTGTGTTTCAGAATCTAAATATATTTAATTTTCTCAGTGAAAAAGTATTTCTTGATGTTTGTATACAAATTAATATTTGTTCCTGCACCAATATTGAAAAATAATTTTAGCGTAACAGCTGGCATTCATCTTAGTTAATCTGTTTACAATTTTAAATGGTTTTGTAATGTCTCCTGTTAATCTCTGTTTATGATGACAACATTCAACTCTTTCAATTATATCTCACAACTCATAACCTTTAGTCTGGAAACAGTTCTAGTGTCTCTTCTCTGGACTTTTTTTAAGTATTAGATAGATAGATAGATAGATAGATAGATAGATAGATAGATAGATAGATAGATAGATAGATAGATAGATAGATAGATAGATAGATAGATAGATAGATAGATAGATAGATAGATAGATAGGTGTTGTGTCTTGAAAATGTTTACTAGTAATTTATTAAAAAAAGAGAAAAAAAAACACTTTGATATCTTGCTAGTTGGTTCAACATAGTCTTTCAAATGATAACATAACAGAAGAAGATGCATTAAATCAGACATTATCGTGGCTTGTCATTTGATTATGCTAACATGTTTACACTTCACACTGAATGATGATGCATATTTTAAATGTTAACTTACATATGCATTCCAGTTGGTTGGTTATACTCAATACTTTTTCAAAAATAATCGTATATCACTGTTGATAGATGGATAGATATGGATGTCACTCTATTATCAATATTCTTACTTGTATAAACACATTTTTGTTTCATCTTTACACCTCCATTTAAGTGTATTGCCAATCATTTCTCCAAATTAGTGAAATACTTAAAGTCTAATAGGATGTTGTAACAGTAATGATTTTACCTTGCTGAAAGAAGATGAAAATGCTGCTTTTAGTTATTCATGTATTATTTTGTTCAGCATTTAGCTATTGCAGAGTGCTGTGTAAGGAGACTGACAGAGTGTGTTCTGGAGTAAGAAGGTAGATTCCTTATACATATAAGTGAAAACCTGAGTGTCTTCATGCCCTGTGATAAACCAATTCTTTAAAATTAAGTTTAGTCTTACTTGTTTTTTTCTTTTTATTTTACCAGCTACAAAGCTGTAATTGTTATTGACTCTGTTCTGAGTTTTGAAGCAATACATGGCATGCAAACCCCTGAGGTGGTGTAGTGATGAGGTATTCGTGTGACTTTTCCTGGGGTTTTGCCTCAAAACAAAATGATGAGATGCAATCAAAAGAGTGATATGATCTTTACAAAAAATCAGAAGTTGTCTGGCAAAAAATAACTAATCATTGATTTACATACAATGACTCCTTTCAAGTATTTGTAAGCAATTTAAAATTAGGTTTTGTTTACAAGTCCTTGCATTTTAATTGGAATCCCAGTTAAAAAAACTTAAAAAGTAAATGAAAAGTAAAAGATAGTAAGAAAGCTACCAAGTAGTACATCGTAATTATGTCACTGCCGTCGCATTATAAAAACAACCCATGGCTGTAAAGCTATGGCTTACCTCCCAGTCACCATTTAAGATGCGGTTCATAGGTTACTCCTTTACTTATACACAGAGAAACATAACAGCATAACATCATTTTCTCAAGCCCTCTTAATCTAGTTTACAGTCAGCTGGAGAAGATTCTGTCTCAGCAGCACTGGGTTCAAGGACCTAACCAGCCCTACAGACAAACAATGTCATAACAGTTTATTCAGAAAGAGTAAATGCTTTTCTGGTCAAAGTGCATGAAAGATTTATCAAATTTTTTTAACTGTTTTTTTTAAGCAACAAGGCATGCTCATATGAAAATATATTTGCTGTACATCATGATAAAAACATTTTTTGGTCCAATGGAAACATAGCTAACTTGAACCCATTCCCAGAAAACACAATGAAGTGTTCAGGTATGTAATTTTACTTGTGTTACTTTGCACAGTAATTGACCACAGACCTAAGATTTGGAGTGACTTATTAAACTGCTCATTTTTTAATTCTGAGTTGTGATCTACAACAAAGCATGGACTTTAAAACATAGTAGTCTGATAAGCAAAACGATGAGGCCTTCATATGTTGCCTTTTAATGAGGGTGTTGCCAAGTCTGCTGTTTTCTTGCCCAATTGGCCAATGTTTGATTGTTGTCTGTGGGAAAAAATGTTTTTTTTTGGGGCTAATGTTTTTAAAACAATTTTTACCATGTTTTTCATCCATCTGGCACCCCTTTCCCTTGCTATATGTTCTTCACCCTTAAATTACTGCGTCCTACACACTCATCTCACAGCTGGCGTCTTAATCCCCTGTCATTAGCTGATGAGTACTGTATAGAACTGTACAGAATTCATATCCAAGCAACCAGATTATTTTCCTGAGAAAAATGCATCCTCAGAGATCTCAGCAGGTACACTCTGGGAAACTTTTTTTTTAAGAGGACAGATTAGTTCATATCTTACTCACAAAAATAAATTGAAAAACAAGAAGACATCTGAGTTAATCAGTGAAATTACCAAAATGGACTTTGAATATTCTGAGTCTTTAAATTAGGCACTTTATAGGAAAAGACAGGTTTTGCAATAACAATTTAAACTCTTGACTACTAAAGAAACGCTTATCTTTAAATTGAGACATCATTATTATGAATACAGAGAGAAGGGCAATAATATCTTAGTCCAACAAATCCACAAGCATGAAGTCCATAATGCAATAATAGCAATTAACAACACAGATGATGAAAAAATTATTTACCATAAAAATATAACCTGCACATTCAGAGAGTACTAGAAGATATTATATTCTACTCAGTTCAAAGAAGATGAGACATGATCTAACGACTTTCTTGTTTTATTACAGATGCTACAGCTAGATACTCTCAGTGCTGTGGAACTGGATACACCTCTGACACTTTCAGAATTACTAGATGTTATAAACTCACTTCAGAGTTGGAAAGCAGCTGGTCCTGATGGCTACATAGTTGAATTTTATTAAACAATTTTCAAATAAGTTCGCTTCAGTATAAAAATGTTTATAGACGCTAAACACAATAAAATTCTAACTCAAACTTTTCGCCAAGCATTAATTGCCATCCTTCCTAAGAAAAATAAGGACATATTGCATACAGACCAATCTCTATTCTGAATAATGCAGTTAAGATACTTTCCAAAATTCTAGCCAGGATTGAGAAAGTACTTCCTTCTGTAATATCACAAGAACAAACCGGATTTATTAAAGGCAAACACTTAACTTCTAACTTTCAATGTTTGTTTAATATAATATATTCACATATTAAGTCTAACACCTCAGAGATCTCATTTTCTTTAGATGCAGAAAAAAAGCATTTGATATGGTTGGATGGGACTACCTATTCAGCACACTGCACAAATTTGGCATCAGCCCAAACATATGTGCATGGATCAAACTACTTTACACTAGTCCAGAAGCCTCAGTTTGTGTTAACAACATTTCAGACTACTTCAAACTAAAATGTGGTACTTGACAAGGATGCCCCTTATCACCTTTGCCCTTTGCAATTTCCATTGAACCACCGGCTGTCTACTTTTGAAATGCATCAGAGATAAAGAGGGCTCTCAAAGAAGATATACACTTTAAAAGAAATTATCACTACATGCAGATGATATGGTACTGATTATATCTGACCCACAACATTCTGTGCATGTAGTCATACAAACATTAGCAGATTGTTATCTGGACTCAAAATCGATTTGAATAAAAGTGTGCTCTTTCCAGTGAATTCCCTAGCTCACAATGTCAGACTGGATACTTATTTTAGCAGATCAGTTTAAATATCTAGGGGTAAATGTCACAAGCAAATATAAAGCTCTTTTTCAAGAAAAGCTTGTTGTCTGCATGGAAAAACTTAAACTAGATGTGACTAGATGGACTACCCTCCATCTTACATTAGTAGGGAGAATCAGCATTGTTAAGATGACCATCCTTCCCAAGCTTCTCTTCCTATTTCAAAGCATCTCCATATACATTAGCAAATCATTTTTTAAGACATTAGACTCAATCATAATTTCATTTATTTGGAATCTGAAACATCCACACATGCAAAGGGCAACTCTACAACAACCTAAAGCAGAAGGTGGCATGGCACTACCTAAATTTTGATTCTATTACTGGATGGCAAATATACAAACTATAAAGACCTGGACATCGACACAAATCGATGAATTTACACAAGCCAGGTCTGCAATAGAAATAAAATCTTGCAGTACTTCTTCATATTCCCTGCTCTGTGCCCCAGTTAATACAAATTACTGTGAATACACTTATAACCCAATTGCCCTTAATTCTCTCAGAATATGGAACCAATATAGAAAGCACTTTAAAACAGAGAAGCTTTTATCTGTTGAACCTCTACATAACAACTACCTTTTTCCACCCTCTCAAACTTATACACTATTTAATGTTTGGAAAATGTCGGGGATTAAAACACTTAGAGACTTGTACATAGATAATGTCTTTGCATCCTACAAACAATTGCGTTTCAGATTCAACCTCCCCCAACACATTTCATCCACTACTTTCAAACTGGAAACTTTGCAGAACATTCCAAATTTTCCTCACCTCCCATCTTGTTCTATTCCAGAAGAAATATTGATCAGTCTTGAACACTCAGATAGCATCTCTACAATTATAAAAATATTTCAAAGTCCCTTTCTTTTGAAGACCACAAAGTACATTGGGGAAAGGATCTGTCACTTAATATTTCAGAAAAGAAGTGAAAGGCAGCCATGCACAGAATTCACTTGAGTACCATATGTGCATAGCACTCGATCAATCAACTTAAAATCTTTAATTGAGCACATTTATTTCGGCTAAAATTGTCCAAAATGTTTCCAGGGCAAGATCCAACCTGTGAACGTTGCAATCAAGCTCCACTCTCATAAGGCCACATGTTTTGGGCCTGCACCAAATTAACATCATTTTGGACAAAAATCTTTAAATGCCTATCAGACAGCCTCAGTGTTACAGTCACTTCTAATCCACTAACAGCTGTGTTTGTTGGACTCCCAGATGGGCTTAAAGTGGAGAAGGACAAACCAACTGTAATTGCCTTTACTACACTACTAGCATGTAAACTTCTCTTTTTCAACTGGAAGAATCCCACCCCACCATTTTTAAGTCAATGGGTAACTGATGTTATATACTACTTAAAAAACAAACCAAATTCTCACTTAGAGGATCTGTTCAAAACGTTTTTTAAAACATTGGATATAATCAATAATATTTTAGAATAAACTTCCATTTCAGGGAAAGCATACTCTTCCTTTCTTGTTTTCTTTTGTAGAGTAACTCTGGATGCTGGCTCTCCTCTCTTTCTCTTGGGTGGGGGTTGAATTTTACTTTGTTAAGTTTGACTTAATTTTATGGAATGTTATCTGCTTCTAATTAAAATTAAAATCAATAAAATAATAATAATAATGATAATTCAACCTGCACCCAGCTGCTCTGATGATGCTGTGACTGAGTGTGGATATTGGCATCAACAGAAACGAGGCTAGTTTCTGCCTGTGTTCAGTGCCGTCAAGCTTTGGCTAATAGGAATTTTAGGAATAGTAATCTTTAAAAAATGTTATGGAAGAATGAATGCCATTTATAGTCATTTGAGACAGGACAGCATAAAGCTTATCCTTTAACTTAGACACTGGAGATTTAAAAAGTCCTGGGCAGAACCACCAAACCCCACATCAAGATAGATGTACTGCAAACATCACAGCAATTTTTTATCATCTAACTTTCTCATTTCCAGCATTAGGATTGAGTTGTCTGAAAATTATAATACTGGCTTGATAAATAAAACAAAACTAAGAAAACAATAATGTAAATGGTGTGCTGTCAGCATACAGATGTGAAAAAGTGGAGGCTGCATTTCACTGTAAACCTAAAAAGGTGAAGTCTCCTATTGCATGACCTATTGTATCCTACTGTGGGGCACAGAACATGTCGATTTGTAGCCTAACGTGTTTTTAACTAACTAGTGGCTAACTCTTGCTTCCAGCCGACAGCTTCTCACTTGTCTGGCCTTAGTCGTGTGTCCCACAAAAATTATTAATGGGAGTCAGTGGAATGGTTTATCATACGTGTGTATTTTAGCGCTCTACTTTGTACTTCATTTTGTACAGTTTGTTGTATAATGTAAGTGCTGCCTATGGTAATGTCAGGTGTGAGTGTGTATCTAGCTTGGTGGTAGCTAATGCGTGTTGACAGCAGAATGTGTGGCTTTGTGGCTAAGACGTTCCATTGGAAATAGTCATTGTTCAAATTAAAATATAACCAATGACATACTGTGTGGCTCTGATGAAGAGAGTAAACCTCTTCATGGTTTACTCTCTTCATGGTTTACAATGCAGCATGGTAGAAAGAAAATGATGGGATGGCACTTGACATTAAAAGCGCTATGTAAGGCTGTTCTCTATGAGAAAAAAATAATTATCTAATGGAAAAGTTCATTATTGGTAGATGGCCTTGGAGTCTTTTCAATTTCTGTGGCATTTTCCTTCAGTTAATGTGGATTCTATGACCTTAAATAGGAAGAATTGCTAAACAAACATCCATTCATTATTTTTTTTTTTTCGCTTCATTGTAGAGATCTATTAGATTTATTATCAAAAAATGAAAAACATTGGGAATTTATTTCTAAACCTTGTTATAACTATTCAGAGTGACAGTTTGCTGTTTGAAATGTGCAGTTCAGTTTCAGATGAGGCACAATGTCTCTTATTCTGCAAACTAAAGGCTATACATCTTTATTAGCAGAGCAATACGCAAGACACTGCTGGTTAGGCTGGAAACCACAATGCCACGTGCTCAGTCCATAGCAGTGAGTTACTGTGGTAAAATCACTTAACTGACCTACTCTCCAATAACAGAGAGTGAGTGCAATGCTGCTTCTGACCTGGCCTTCCTCTTCTCTCTAGCTCACTGTCTTTAGACAGCATCACAGTGTGACTGGCCGGGTTGGCTCCACTGCCCTCATCAGCTTGAACACGGAACTGTCGATATTTCAGATTGATAGAATTGGTATATACCATCACACAAAACGGTGGGGGGATTTTACATTGGTCAGTCAGTGATTCTCTAACCCACTTGGTCCTGAACAGGGTCTCATGGGTCTTCTGGAGCCTATCCCAGCCAGCATACTGTGCAAGGCAGGAATAAACCCTGGACAGGGTGCCAGTCCATTGCAAAGTAAACACACACACATCAAAGAACATATACAAGTGCAAACAGCAGAGGATATGGTAAAAAATGCAATGGAGGATGTTAAAAAATAGCCCAAAATGCCACATTGCTTTAAAAAAAAAGTAGCCCAAAAATTTGCAACCCACAAAAGCCCACAGACAACAATCAAAAATAGAATAATTAGATGGGAAAACCGCAGAATGGAACGGCACATGCACATTCTCACGTGCATCTGCACCCATCTTGAGTCTGCACACTCCGGGACTCCCAATTTTCTTTATTTAAAATGTGTAACGCCACAAACCTCCCTCATCTCATGCAGACAATAGGGGTTGTGTCATGGTAGGAACAAAACCCTTCAAAGCCTTACAAAGAATAACTTTGTAATCTTGGGCAAAAGAAGTATCTGTGAAAGCAGGCTGGATGGGTTCAGGGAAGCAGAACTCATAAAAAGATTATTGCGGGGACAAAGGAATTGCTTAAAATCACCTCAGAAATCACCCTCCAGCCAGTGAAGGTGAGAGGTAAGCAATGCATGGGCTCAGGAGGCAGAAGAAATGAAAAGAGTAGCATGGCCAGTAAAGAAGAAGTGCTTAACGCCATCACGGTATAGACCAGTCGCCCTGGGACTTGTATGAAGGCCCAAAAAACCATTAGGGTATTTGTACTCTATTTTCACTCCATCTCTGGATTCCCTTCCTTATGTTTCCCTTTTCTTTCACACTAATCCTTTATTTTTCTATATGTTAGCAATTTAAAGTTATTAGGGTTAAGGAATGGATCAAATGGTGCTTCACATCACCCACACTATACATACTGTATTTTCATTATTAAATCTCCTTAATCCAGTTTAGGATGCACCTTTACTCACTCTTATGGGGGTCAGTTTAGAGCTACCAATTAACTTAACACACACATTTTAGTATAAATATTTGTGCTTTACCTGTCATTGAAAGGATTTTAGAAAAATGTTCTTTTTAAAAGTGAAACAATAAAGTAAATGTTCTTTGTAACAGGAATACAGTTAAATTTTAACCCATTGTGTCCATTAAATGCATCTACTTGATCGTTTTAACGTATATAACATGTCATTCAATTAGTACAAGTGTGGCCCTTTCTTCCAATAAATATTTTGATTAAAGCCAACTTTTCTTCTTTTTCCTCTAAAACAGATGATATACCTGCCATAGTTCTCTTTTTATAACATTTAAGTGGTCACCAAGAGTGCTTTTTATAGAAACTTTATTTGTATATAGAAATAAAAAAATGAGCTGTATCTTCCAGGTGGGTGACATTGTGGTGGGAGGTTTTGAGAGGAAATGTTGCCTACCCAACCATTTTGTGCTTTTGTTCTTGTATAATGACAAGACGACTGCCCTCCCACACTGCACTTTCATTCTACAGACTGCAATTCTAAGCATGCAGGTTTTGTGCATGGCTCTACTCCGCAAAATTCACCCAAGTGTTCCACTTATTGACTTAAAGGGGAAATTGGGCCCTTGCCTATTATTTCCAGTGCTGAAAAGAATAAATTTTAAATGTAACGCAAAGACCATTGTAATCCCTCCTCCATTGCAGGGGTTGCGTTCCACAGCCACCCGCGAAATAAGAAAATCCGCGAAGTAGAAACCATATGTTTATATGGTTATTTTTATATTGTCATGCTTGGGTCACAGATTTGCGCAGAAACACAGGAGGTTGTAGAGAGACAGGAACATTATTCAAACACTGCAAACAAACATTTGTCTCTTTTTCAAAAGTTTAAACTGTGCTCCATGACAAGACAGAGATGACAGTTCAGTCTCACAATTAAAAGAATGCAAACATATCTTCCTCTTCAAAGGAGCAAACAAATCAATAGGGCTGTTTGCTTTTAAGTACTGTACTGTTATTTATTGGTGATCAGCATGAGCTCAAGCGTGTGCAGAAGGAACTCTAAGTCCAGCTCAGGGCGGCGAAGGAGCAGTACAGGAGAAAGCTGGAGCAGAAGTTGCAGAATAACAGCATGAAAGAAGTGTGGGATAGGATGAAGATCATCACTGGCTGCAGCTCAAAGCGAGGTGCCACCATCGAGAGAGACGTGGAGAGAGCAAACCAGATGAACAACTTCTTTAACAGGTTTGGCCACCCTAACCCACTATCACCTCGGAGTACTGTACCCTCCACCCATCCTTCTGCTGATACCAGCATAGGAGAGAGTTTCCCCCCACCCAAAATTACAGCAGCCCAGGTAAGCAGAGAGCTGAGGAGACTTTGTGCCAGCAAACCAGTAGGTCCAGATGGAGTATCTTTTCAAATTTAGCAAAATTACCTGCCCTATAGTTACTTAATTGTTTCAGATTTACTGTAATGAATGTAAAGGTGTAGCTCGATGACGATTTCACATTTTCAGTTCCTGACTCAATTCAATCATTGCTCATTACTTTAAGTATGAATAGTCTTCCCTACCCCTCTTTCATAACTTCATAAGAATAACATCCATCCATCCATTTCCCAACCCGCTGAATCCGAACACAGGGTCACGGGGGTCTGCTGGAGCCAATCCCAGCCAACACAGGGCACAAGGCAGGAACCAATCCTGGGCAGGGTGCCAACCCACTGCAGGACACACACAAACACACCCACACACCAAGCACACATTAGGGCCAATTTAGAATCGCCAATCCACCTAACTTGCATGTCTTTGGACTGTGGGAGGAAACCAGAGTGCCCGGAGGAAACCCACGCAGACACGGGGAGAACATGCAAACTCCACGCAGGGAGGACCTGGGAAGTGAACCCAGGTCCCCAGGTCTCCCAGCTGCGAGGCAGCAGCGCTACCCACTGCGCCACCGTGCCGCCCATAAGAATAACAGCAAGTGCAAATTATTCAAGAATAAACTGACGGATTAACACATATTTTATAACACTGATGCCTGACAACTCCAGGATTTGACTAACACTATGATCATAAACTACCCCTGTATGTACATGTGATGTATTTGTGTCCATCCAAAGATGCATCAGGAGATTCCTGGGTAGGTCATATCCACGTGCAACTGGAATGGAGAAAGCAGCGACATAATGGATGATCATAAATGGACAGCTTCTTCTAATCTGGACAAATTAATGGAGCTGCTTATTGATTATTGAGTAGCTTTCCCCTATACTCATCACATGACATGAGTGAATAACCTACAGTGTGAGATATCTGTGCCAGCTGAATTATTACACGAAGGGTCAGAAGACACCTGCAGGTCTTCTACTAGTTCATACATTGCTCACCAAGCCAACATCACATCCTGTCCTGAAGACACTGTCCAGGGGCTACCATCACAGCATGATGCCTAATTTCTAGATTCTCTCTTTTAGCAAAGAAATTCGTTTATTGTATGCAACACTTAGCTTACTTCTGCTTTAATAAGTTCCATAAGCGGCTTTTTTTTCTGCTGTTCTTATTCAGGAAGTAAAGATTTTTATGTTGTCAGCCTTAAGCTGAACAAACTCGTTTTGTTCCTTTTTAAAGAGCAGAACTTTTTTTTTTTTCTGACTGTTTATAAGAAAATTAGGAGATTGATAGAGGAGACCAAAGTGAGAAGCTGGAGACAAAATCTTTGAGACCTTTGAGGAGGTTACTATCAGTACTGGGTGGTATAAAACTATCTGAACCCGATATACAAGCAGAAATGGTTCCATTTATTTTCTGTTTTTTAAACTTTGTACATCCAGATCCAATTTTTACACAATCCTGCCGTGTTTTACATCTGCAGTACAATAAGAAATAGAAATCTGTTACAAACTCTCGAGAGGCAGGCATGACTTTATAGTAAAGGAATTTAAGCCCCCTACGCGTGTGTAAGCCAAAAGTGCTAGTAATAAAAAATAATTTAAAAAAATACAAAAACAAGTCAAGGCGTTTGTGAAACCTTACCGTGTGTCAGACTTTATGGCTCAATTGCAGCTCCCAAGACTGATTTGTGAATTGCTGTGGCTCTTTTCTGCGTCGTCTCGCTGGCTATCGCTCGGCTTCTCTAAATGAACTGTTTTAATGTTTCGTCAGTGGAGCACATGCTTTCAGCCAATACTGTGGGGTGGAGGCTGTTAGGAGAAAAAAAAAAACAGAGAAAAGCGACCTGCATGTCACACAGTGTTGTATTTATTTCCTTTTAGGAAAGAACTGCTGGTGCTGTATGTAAATATTTTATTAGACATTGGCTTCTTTTAGACTTTTTACATTGAGGTTAAGTGAGAAAAGCATTTACTGGGAAGGTCAAATGAAGCAGGGTATGATGATGCTGAAGTACTTCGAGTTCTTGTCACTTTGAAACACTAAATATTAAAATGAGCTCCGCACAACCTGTGTTTCAAAGATCTGTTGACACCTATAATTTAAAAAGTGGAGACCCTGGCTATACAACATACAGGTGGATGAAATATAGGAACATATTATTAAACTACCCACCTGCACATTTTCTAAACCCTCTTTTCTAGAGCAAGGGAAGCTGAAGCCTATCCCAGTAAGCACTGGGCACAGACCCATTATATGGTGAGCACACACACACATCAGGGTCAATTTGCCATCGCCAATCCACCTAAACTGCATGTCTTTGAACTGTGGGGGAAAAAAAAACAAGAGCACCCAGAGGAAACCTAACCCACACTTGGAGAACATGCAAACTCCAACCTGGAACTTGAACCCAGGTCTCCTTGTTGTGAGGCAGCAGTGTTACCACTGTGCCACCACAATAACTAATGGTGACTGACAAACTCTTCTGCTTTATAGCATATCATGGTAAGCTGATTATAATCAGTCTTCTGCCTTTTTTGTATCAATTGCTGTCTGTATGAGGCAACATATCAGGTGGAAATGGTAAAAGGCTGAACTACACCTCTGAATAGTGCACCATGGTCACTTTCTGCAGTGTCTGGTATCATTTGTGTGTTTAGGGCATAGAATGTGGAACCAGGGAGTAATCTGTGTCCAAGCCCTGAATGCTTTTAACCTATTATCAGGGATGAGCCAGCAATTCGAGTGAAATTTAAATTGCAATGAAACTTAGAATTTTCCTTTGTAAAATTAATCAAAAAACTTTGCCATTTCATGAACAGTGAAAAAAAGGTGTGTAGTATACTGCGTATGAAAACCCCTTTTCCCTATATTTTCATTTCATCTGCAACCTTGTGTCATGATTTGGTATGATTTTGGGTCCTCAAAGGTGGCCAGTGTTTATTTCCTTTGTTAGGTCCGCATCCAGTGTTGTTAGGGGCATGGCCTCTGAGAACGGGATCCATGAATAACCAACGCAACAGGATAAAAGGAAGGTTAGGATCTTACAGGATCTGTGGATACCAAATCTCTGAAGTTTATCTCGTCTCATGTGTATTTTTGGTTTTTACCCTGTTGTACTCTCAACCACCATTATTGTCTCTAATAGTCGGCTTCAGTTTTGTCTCACATTATAATTTTTTCTAGGCACATCTCCCAGTTTTTGCTCAAAAGTTTAGCTGACAGAACACCAGTGCCGACGCAGGGACTACAGTTTTAATCAGGCAGAAGGAGTACACTGGGGCTGATGGGAGGAAGCCTTCATCAGTGCACTCAACATTTAAATATGAGCCCTGGCATAAGTGGGGTTTCATCAAAACCTGTCACTCAAACACTTTGGATAACAAAGTCGTTGCCTCAATAGATTACAGTGTTTGTCTAAGCGTATGCTTTTTGCCTCTTCATAATCTTTAATTAGCCATGTTGCATTTCCAAAAGTCACTGTTGCCCTGATTCTTTTTTGAGAAACTTATGGCTCCAAAAAGGGTGAATGGTGTTGCCATACCATAGAGAGCAACATTCCTTGCTTTTCATCCCATAACAACATCTTTTTTATCTTTTCTTTATTGAGCAAAACTGAATGTGAGGGGACACTCAACTCCTACTACTACATTTTCTGACATTATAATTTGCTTAACCTATGCAGTGAGATTCAGGCTATCTGACCACCAGACAAGGACTGTGATGAGATAGGACATGTAGTTCAACATGCAAATAAGAATTTTATAGTACTGTGTACATATTACAGTATATCTGAAATTAACTAATTACATCTTTTATCATAGCAAAGCCTTGTAGTGTTGAAAAATCCAACACTGTCTGTATCTCTGTCTGCTTTTCACGAGAGAATTACTTAATGGATTTAGATCTTTTTTTTTCATTAATTTGCTTGAACATTCCGGTTGATTTTGTGACTTCTATCATCACGCAAAAAATCATATTTCACTTGCAGGAGTAATTTACTAATCTGAGAGAAAGGCTGTGGGCCGAGAGGTGGGGGAAGCATGACATCAGTAGTAGGGTGTTGGGTAGGGCCCTCCTCACTGTCCTGTTTCATCCCCTGTGGGCGGAGCCACAGGGGAAAGCTAGTCATTAATAAATTTCAAGCATCATGTACTTTTTGCATGTTGTTGTGTGTATGTATGATGAGAAAAATGCTGAGCTAATAAAAAACAAAAAAGAAGAAAGCAAATTATGCGATGGAAATAAGCCACAATGAAACAGAATGGTACACAATTTTTTTCTACAGTACATGCCAAGTGTCGCACAATGAACATATATATATATATATATATATAGTCACGCACGTACGCATGGGGAGCAGTTTAAGGACCCAGCATGCACCGCAACAAGTCGTGCCAGGGGACAACGGCAGTGTACTAACCTCTCTTTATTCCATCAGAAAGAATGAGGCTCCGCCGGCGTAATACCACCCGGACAATCCAAAGAGCCGCAGCACTTCCAGGTTCCTTTATTTCCTCTGATCCCCCTGTGATGACATCAGCTACCCATCCAGCACCACAATTTTCCCAGCATCCCACCGTTTAATTTCTGGTCCGTCCCCATATAATGTCCGTCTACCCTTCCTTCTCTGTCTTTGAGTTTTTTGAACTGCTGACCTAAGAATTTTTGTTACAGTATACGGGACCACAATCCCCAAAACTTTACACGACTCAGTGTATTTATTACAACTGGCGTAGTCAGCAGGATAGTGCCCGAAATGTCCAAAGGGCAGGACCTCAATACAGTCCTCCAAACCTTGGCGAACAAGCTCCAGGCGGTCAAGGTTGACCAGGCCGCCACCAAGACAGAGCCCACTGAAGCAAAAAGACGGCTGGTGGCCTCCACCACCTCCGATCATTCCCCTCTCGGAGACCAACGACCTCGAGTCGTACCTGAGCATATTCGAGAGGATGGCGACTCACAACCAATACCACGGGCGGAGTGTGCAACCATCTTGGCTTTGTACCTCAAGGGCCCTGCGCAGCGCACCTATCATGACCTTCCCAAGGAGGAAACTGCTCAATATGACCTCCTGAAGGCCAAGCTTTTCAAGTGCTACGGCGTCACCTCTGGCCAGCAGGTGAGGGTATGGCGGCAGTGGAGATTCAGCCCCGATCTCCCCACTCGAGCCCAAGCATTTGAGTACTGGGGCAAACTCGGGTGCTGGCTAAGGCCAGATATCCATCAGGCCCGCCAGGTAGTTGAGCAGGTGGCCTGTGAGGGGTTGGTTCACGCGATGCTGGACTACCTTGCCCAGCAGGTCCAGAGACACCCCTTCAAAGATATGAACGGTCTTCTGGAGGTCTTGGAGAGACAACTGGCAGTGAACCAACTCTGGAGATCTGAGAAGCCAGCCCACAGGGTCTGACAGGTACGTGTTGCCACCCCTGAACCCACCCGCTGCGTTGCGGAGGCTGCGGCAAAGGAGAGAGACCGGGTGCCCGCCCCGCCGCGCTGTTTCAAGTGTGGTGAGGTGGGGCTTATCCTTCCCACCTGTCCCCTCAACGTGGAGCCGATGGACTGCAGCCTCACAAGGGGAGAAAGGTACTGTGCGCTGTTGAACCCTTTGGCGGTCACGAATAAGGGGGTGGTGTTGTTAAATGGATACTCGGTGGTGGCGTTATTTGACTCCGGGAGTAACATCTCCATTGTTACTCCCCGTTATGTACTACCGTGACAGTGGCTCGCTCAGCGAACGAGCGTAACATGTGTGCATGGGGAGACCAGGTCCTACAGGTCCGCAAAATGTTTTATAACCTGGAAGGGGAGTCCTAAACAACTGCTCGTGGCGGTGCTGCCTGACCCTGCCTATCCGGTTATATTGGGACAAGACTGGTCGGACAATAAACACGGTAGAGCTGTCACCACCCCTATACCTCAGTTGGGTCTGATTATGGAGGGTCAAGGGGCCCTCCCAGCTGCTCCCACACCGTGCTCATCGACAACTAGTGATGCCGTAGACGGGCCGGGGGAGCCCTCTTTGGTGACGAACCTCGACCCGGAAGTGCCACCAGGTGGGGTTCTGGGGCAGACGAGCTCTACCCCGGACCGGACGCCTGATCCGTTCGCTGGCATAGATTATCAGTTTCGCTCTACACCGGTGTCATTTAAAAGAGAACAGTGGAACGATGATTCCCTGAAGTTTGCCCGGAATGTCATTGTGTCCGCAGACGAAATTTCGTTGCTAGATTCCACACCACCGGGACCCTACTTTGTTCTGGATAATGACCTGCTGCATTGAGTTGCGGAGCACGAAGGTGAGGTATGGAAGTTGTTGTTAGTTCCGCAAACCTACTGGCGGCAGGTTTGCGAATTAGCTCATGCCCACCTCCTAGGCGCCCATCTCGGGGCTGAAAAAACGTTGGAGAGAGTAAAGCTCCGATTTTACTGGCCCAGGATCAATGAGGAGGTCTGGCGTTTCTGTCAGTCCTGCCCAGCCTGTCAGCTACGCCAGATACCCCGGAGGGACCATGCTCCTCTCGTCCCGATTCCCCTTACAGATGTTCCCTTTGAGAGGATCGGCATCGATCTCGTAGGACCCCTAGAACCCTCCGCACGAGGCCATAAGTATATACTGGTCATGGTGGATTATGCAACTCGATACCCGGAAGCGACCCCGTTGCAGGATGCTAATAGTAAGAACATTGCACGGGAAATAGTAGGCCTTTTTTCCCGAGTGGGCATACCTTAACAAGTCCTTACGGACCAAGGTACGCCATTTACTTCGGATACGTTCAGGGAGGTTGCCAGATTACTCCGTATTAAGCATCTGAAAACATCCGTGTATCACCCACAGACGAACGGGCTGGTAGAAAGGTTTAACCAGACGCTTAAACAGATGCTCCGCAAGGTAATCAGTACCCCTGGTACTTTTCGCTTACCAGGAGGTACCACAAGCTTCTACGGGGTTTTCCCCTTTTGAACTCCTTTATGGACGCCAACCCCGGGGCATTTTGGAAATACTAAAAGAAGGCTGGGAAGGGGAGGCACTTCCCTCCACAAACATCTTAGAGTATATCGTGATTACGCGATCAATTGTATAAAATCCAACCCTTACTTAAAGAGCACATGTCCAGCCTTGGCAGCACAGGATTTCACCATTGTTTACTATACACTTTTTAACATGTTGTCCCCAGATGTGTATTTTCATTTGACAATCACATTTGGCCTTGCTAAATAAGTAAGTAAAAAGAGTAAAAAGACTAAGTAAGAAGAGAAGGATGGAACAATGGAACCATATAACAGTTGTTTTCTGTTTTCATATTTTATTGGGTTCAAAAATACAGGATGTGAAACAATTAGAACTGGTTTTTAAAACACAAAAGAGTAAGATAACAGCTTATATGCCCTCCATTTCTACACTAAATCAGTGAGGAAAGTGAAAGCACAAATAAGAAAATAGATAGATAGATATTAAGAATCTTTACAAGAAAAGGTGGCAGTCACACCATTAGACCTGATAACTAAAAAAGGATTGAAAGCAAAGTTCAAAAGATTAAAATGATCACCACATCATCAATCACAGATCATTTGTCTCCTTGCCAGCAGAATAGTAGATATTTGATTGTTAATATTGGTAATGGATGATCTATTCATCTGCAACACTGAGAGTTGAAAAGTGTACTTCCAAAGATCATCAAAGAGAAACTCAAAGAATTCCCAAGGAGAGGCCAGTGCCACCTTGGCTGCAATAGGACCCAAGGATAAAGCAAGTGCAGGAGGGAGGAAGACATGGGGTGATAAAGGAATATAAATGAAGAGTGAGAGGATTAAGCAAATAGAATGAGAAATGGATAAAGAAAGGATTAGAAGTAAGTGAACAGTCAGAGAAAAGTATCAGGGGCATTTAAAGAATAGATGAGACAGTTGGGGTAAGTCACAAACCTCAAGCATAACGTTTTTGAATGCAAACATACACTGATTATGCCATTAGTTAAAATTTAAAAAACAGTTCTATACAAAAAAGGAGGAGAGGATGGCAGATCTTATTTCCAAATCAGGTTTAGTGGTAAAGGCATGTAGTCGGTTTTGTGGAAAGTGTCATAGAGGAGGATGACAGACTTTGAATGGGGAGACACGGATCAAGAAAAGGGTAGAGGAGAAGATGGAGGAACACAAAATGGATTGACCTGAGCAGAAGGTAAAGGAAGACAGCTGGGGGTAGCAAAAATGATCCGCAACCACCTAAATGCCACACTAACCTAGAGTTGTCAAAAATGTCTCCAAGAATGGCGGAATAGCTCAATGGTCAATCTAACTTCAAGTTGGACTGACAGTGTACATAAAATAATATTATTGTAGTTCAGGTAAAACTACAATGAGCTTATTTCCCCTAACTTTGGTAAATGATTTATTTTTTTAAGAATGTTATCCAAGGCTCCGGTAAAGTAACTCAGTGCACTGCCATTTTATATAAACCTGAATCTGTGTCATGTGAAGCATTGAGTTACGTGACCAGCAACAGGCTTAGCAACCATAATTACAGTAATATGTCTGCAGCTATGCAGAACCTCACCAAATGGAGACACCAGCAACAGAACGAAAGTCCAAAATGACTCAGAAGTTACTGGCAAGATATTAAAATACATACAATTTTAAAACTCCAAAAATATTAAAAAATTACATGCATGGGTTCCTTAGGTGCTATAATGACGAGTCCTGAAAAGAATGTGGATAATATCTGAAGGGATATTGCCGAAGAAAAGCAAGGTGTCATTGGAGTACTTAGAGAGATTTTTAGGGGCCATTGTTTGCTGTAAAGTAAATGAGATAAAGGACAGCTTTTTCTGCCATCTTAGATATGAAAAGGTATTGAGAAATGCAAATTAGTAAATAAAACTGCTGAAGGGAAAAAATAAAGGATTCTTATCATGTTGATAAACTCCTCAACAAATCACAACATGCTTAGTACCCTCCAGATGAAGGCCAAATTCATATGGCAGCAATGAATAAAACCTGTTTGTTCAGGATTCATTTATTTGTGGAAAACTGACACCAGGCATTGGACAAGTAGCATTGTTAGCTGGATGGCATCAAAGTTAATCAGGGTTTATAAAGCTGTCATGCGCAAAAAGAGTGCAATTATAGACTTTGGTCATGCAAGGAATGACAAGTTGGAAAGAATAAATGTCGAGGCTCCAATCCAGCCATCCCACATTAAATTCCATTTATCCGGACTTAATCAAAGGCACTCTGTGGCACAAATAAAAAAGAAAATTCTTAACAAGAGCCTCTTTATGGCTCAAATGTAGTGTTCTCTAAGTGAAGTTCAAAAAGGATGGAGTTCCATCCTTTGGGTTGCTCTGGTTACAGAATGATGCCTCCCTCCGACAAGCTCAAGTTTTATAGGCCGGCGAACAAAGGGCACAATCAGTTGCTCTCACTGGGGGTCTTCTCAGCACTGTGGAGGGAAAGGAAGATGACGTGATTAGCACCAGTGTCCATTTCATCCTGGAGTGGTACTATGTACCTCAGATGATCCCAGAGGTTGATCCTCTGATGCTCATGAGTGACACAACAGACAAATTGACAAATTTAGTTTTGTTGGAAAAATAGCAAAGTTTAACATCTAGAAGAGAGAGATAGATAAATGGTTAGAAAAAGTAGTCAGACAAATTCTGGTGGAAGACAGCTTAGGCCTAGTTGTTTGTCATTACCAATTAATTCTAAAGCTTATTCTAGATCTTCTAAAAATACATAAAGTAGTAGGAGAGGTGTGTAGAATAGTTTGAAAATACTGTATTTAGGAATACAATTTTTAAAACATGCTAATTTCATTAGATTTATTGTTAAAGAGCCTAGATTTGGTTGTCATGGTGAAAATTGGGTGAAAGGCTTTTATTTCTGTTGTCTAAATGCCTGTAACTTTCTGGGTTCTGCAATAACAGAATGTCTAGAATAGTCTACTTTGTTCAAAATGTTTCCTATTACTCAGCATTAAGAAAAAAGATGTACAAAAATATTTCATTGCAACTTTTTTAAATTGTATAATTAAAAGGCATATATTCTGTTCTGTTGAGTATATACCTTGAAAATTTCAAATTTGAAGAAATGTTTAATGAATATGTATTTGGAGATAACATGCCAAATATTGCAAAGAAAGGAAGAGTCAAACGTGAGTTTTATTACTTAAGAGTCTTTATTGTCAATGTACTTATTTTGTAATGGCCGGCCCAATTGTCCAGACCAGCAAATACATTGCCAAGACCTATGGCCTGACAACCTGAGGAACGTTAGACTTAGACAAGCCGCACTTTTCCAGTTATTTCCCCAATTGGCGGTCAAATAGGCAAAAAAGGCAAACAGTATGTGAGTTACTAAAGTGAATATATATATTGATGAAAAGAAGTGAAACAAAATGCCAAAAAGTATAAATATCTCACCTTCCCCTCTCCTAACAACCCCACGAGTGAATGGTGGAATATTATAATAAACGGTGCAGCAATAGATATACAGAGTAAACCCTCCCTTGACCCTACACTGAACATAAAACAGATATGACACACACAAAACACATAACACACGTAAAGTCCAGGAAATCATCCAGAGAATGATTGATGATAATGAACTTGAACTGGTTAGAAACTGTCCAGCGGTAACTATGATATGGAAGCACTTGATTGTTTGCTCCATTCTCGAAATAAAAAGAAACTGTCTTACCATACAGTCCTCGGCCTGTCCTGTTACTACTGAACCCTGGGGTTTTGTGAGAACGGCAAGATCGTTACAGGTCTGGCATTGAGAGCTGTGGAAAGGTGCGTGACGACCAGGATCAGTGTTTCTCTTTTTCTTGATGCGTTTCTGTGTTGTGTTCTGGTTTCTGTTCTTTTCCCCCTCTATCTCCTTTCCTTCTCTCCCTCCTCTCATTTAAATTTAAAAAATGAATGGATTTGATGGGTGGACAGGAAAATTACCTTGAGGGGTCACGGTCCTGCAGCTTTCCTTTTCCGCTTTGTTTTCAGTGGAACAACATTTACACAGACACACTATAGACTACATAAATGGGGCAACGCCACGAAAGACGCCACTTAGCACAATACATTTAAGACGAAGTTAATCATATAGTACCGCTACAATATTAATGGTTGTATTTCACCAATAAGTGTTCTGTTCTCTGACACAATGCTGATTTTTCATTCTTATTTCAGGCGCCCGCTATCCTCTATTTACATCTGTTACTCATGAATATACTTGTATTTGGTACCATAGGCACGAAGTCGGTTTACGAGATAACTCATATGTGGCGTCTATCTACAGGTTGCATACTGTGTGTTAACATGTATTTAGCAGTCAATGTATTAACAAGTTTCCAGATGTGTCCATGTATTCCATTTATGAAAGTTCATGCTCTGGACAGCGAGGGGGATTACCCATCCATAGGTGATCTGATTATACTGATGATACTGAGTGGGCACTGTCATCCACTGAGTGGCATTTATGAAAGTAAAAGTGTGCACGCTGCATACACCAAGGGGTGTGCGCTCCTTTAGAGTCTGCGGTATATGCACAAAGGGGCATGCACTCCGGACACCGAGGTTGACCTCAACCCACCCTGCCTAGGGCACCAAATGATCTTCAACAGGCACTGATGGCAGGGATCCATTGTACTAATTTCCTTCATAACTTCAAACACTTTGATCATATTATCTCTTAATCGATGTTTCCTTAAAAATCTTGGAACTGTTTGTTTAGCCCTGATGTATCAGGTTGTTTTTGCTGTCCATTTCACTAGTGTATATAATATCTTATTCTTTGGAGGGTGGTGTTTGGTAAATTATTTTTTTGTGTTTGTTATTTACTATAGCAATAGCTACATTTTCTAAATTACTCTACTATATCAAAAACATTGTCTTTATCATAAACCCTATTCACAATCCATTCGTGAAAGGACAGAGACACAGCTTAGTTGTCTTGTGGGGTTATGGTAATTAATAAATATTAAATATATTATTTAGTATCTCCCTTAAAAGGTGAATGTCCCAAAGGAATATGTCATGCTTTGTCTTTCTTGAATGCCTAGTGTGACTTAAAAGTGTTTCTCAAAATTCAGTAAACCAAATGATATGTTTTTTAACAGCTCATTCATTATCTGGTCTCTCTGTTCCACTTTTATTTCCAAATAAAATTGATGAAGTGTAGAAACTTCTGAAACAGAACAGATGCCCAAGGCAGAATGGAGGTTTAACTCCAAACTTTTTCTCAAACCTTCTGCTCTACCTTTTTAAGGACAACCTCTAGATCACATGCTTGGAAGTGACAGGGTGGTCTGTGAGCTCACACTGACCTTACTTGGAGTTTCTTCTGAAGCATGGCATTTTGTGGCTGACAAAAAAGAGAACATGCTCTGATTTATCTAAAGTTTCTTGTTCCTTTTCTGTTGCTTTCTCTCTCTTTTCTCTCCCAGACTTTACGTCATGAAGAAGAGTAAACTGTGACATTAGCTGCTAAGTATCTAAATGCCATCTGACTTCCAATTCACTTTTCACCACATGTCAGTGGTTAGACATTTACTGTAACTTAGCCCTATTGCCTTTCTTCTCCTTAAAGAATATGTTTTCATCCCATGATTATTTTCTAAAATTTATATTCCAGTTGTGTCTTTAAAGGATGTAGTACAATCCTGTAAATTGTTTTTATCATTACTAGTCATTCACATTTTAGAAGTGTGGACTGGACCGTGTCTTGAAGGCATATGAGAAACTAATCTTTAGTAGATCATCTAAATATCTATGGGGTTTACCCATAACAACAGTTTCAGTTATTCATGAGAGTTTGGGATTATTAGTTTCTGCATCATTTTGGGGAACTGGATCGAAATTTAGAGGAGCTTCTAATAACATGGCAGTCCTATACAGCTAAAGTCAGAAAATGTAAGTAACTAGTCATGGCTTAGAAGCAATGAGATGTGCACTACAACAAATGCATTGAATAAAGATAGGGGAAACAAAGTTCAAGCCAATGAAAAACATTCTGCTTTTGCTTTGTGAGAAACAAAATGAAAAGTTACTCCTTGGCTGGGTGAGAAGACTTGTGAAATCCCAATTTTAACATAACATACTAAGACATACTAAATCTGGTTTAGTGTCATGGGGGCCAGAATCTATTGACGTATAATTGGAATCATATCTGGATGGAATGCCTGTCCACCACAAGGCCTGCTCACATACCCACAGTTTCATTCATGGTGGGCCAATTTAAAACTACCATCAAACTAACACGCTTGACTTTAGGATGTGGGCATAAAAACTGTATACCTGAAACAAACATGAAGAGAATATGTAGACTTTCCACGCACAGAGCCCAGTAAACTGAACAACTATGCCAAACAGGAATCCCAATTTTATTGCACAATACTTTACCCAAGGGGTGTCAAACTCTCTTTCTTGAGGACCCCAGTAGTTGCTGTTTAATGCATCAACCAACTTTTAAGATTAGATTTTTAGATGATACATTTTTAAAATAAGATTTTTAGATTCTTAGATCTTAGATGTGCCTTTTGTGTTCAGGCGTGTTACCTTGGAGTCAAGACATAAGCCTTTGATAAGGGAATAATTGGCCATTTGGCAAGAAGAAGCTTTTAATCCTCAGCCTTGAGATACTTCCAAGTGTCCCCTTGGCCTGAGAAGTGCGTGAAACCCTTGGGCTTGTCTGTCTAGAGCTGCATCTACAGACCCCAGGTGCTCCTGCAATTCTAGGCAACGTAGTTCATAAAGTGTTACTGCTGAGCTCCAAACAGTTTGTCTCAATCAGAATATTCATGGTGTGCATGTTATGCCTGAGAAGAAAAATATATCAGGCTACATGAACTTTAGATTGAATAAATAGACCAGGAGACAAGCAGGGATTAGTATCTGAAATGCCCAAAAAATTTCCTGCCACTTTTACATTACCTGGAAAATGTCCCTGATTCACATAAACAGCAATCAGTATATAATTTATGTTATACCAGCGGTTCTCAAACTATGGGGCGCACCCCCCTATGATGCCATATGTGGCATAATTTCGCTATTCGTAGGAAAATTTTAAACTTGTAGCGGTGTATCGGCAGCAAAAAATATAGGAATACATTATATTAGGGTTTCAAAAAAATGTTAGGGGGGGGGCGCGATTAAAACTGTTATGAAAAATCAGGTTGCAAATACTTAAAGGTTGAGAAACGCTGTGTTATGCTAAAATAATTTTGGAACCTAGATGAATATCAAGCCCTAAATTATCTGGATACCCCACCCCAGAAAGATAATACATTCAGCACAATAATCTAGCAAAAAATAGAAATTGAAGGCTAAGATTCCATTTTCTTGTAGCACAACAAAATGATAATTACCCTCCACTCTACATGAACATTAGAAACAAACACAAGAAAAACAGAAATCAAAATACCAAGAATATAAAAACATCCTTATGATCAAAGGAGTGGAGGTGGCTCCGATGTGACTAGTCCCAGCAAAAGAAAAACGTTGTTGGCTGACCAGAAAATCCAACACAGCTTTAATCATAAGCATTCAAAGAGGTAGCTCTTTTAAAAGGAATAAAAGGGTCCTCGTCTTTTGCTTTCCTTCGACTTTTAACGATCACCCTTAACCTCAGGCTATTTTTATTCCTCCAGAAGGACTTGTAGAAACACAGCTCCTTGCTGTCTTTCTGACTCTTTCCTTCCCAACATCTACATCCTTGTTATTTCATAGGTTTTACCCCAATCAGCTTATAAAGAACTTTCCACAAATCATGCTGGGTAATTCCCTTATGGACATAGATCGCCAAGTAACATCGAGGCATACTATATACAGTATATTCAAAACCACAGGGAATTAAATTTGAAGCCTACATTAGTTCTTATTAAAACTATAGCAACATAGACAAACCATAACCTAGAACGCTAACCAAAAACCATTGATTTATTTCAAAGAAAGCTTCCTAATCCAGAGAAGCAACAAACCTAAACATGAGTACCACAACGATGCTGTCATGACTGGGTTTCATATTTTTTTCCTTCTGCATCTTTTTAAAAACTTCTTTTTCTCATTAGGGATTTTAAATGCCACAAAATGAGCTTCTTCACGTGAGACTAATATTTGGCAATGATGACTTTGGTTTGTGTCTTTTCCATTGCCAACTTTGTTTTTAAAGGGTGACACTATCTTCTAATATCTTTAATAATAATAACAATAATTCTTTACATTTATATCTTTGTATACTGTTGCTAGGGTGGTTGCCACCATTAGATGACCGACAGTCACAACCTGGGATGTCATCAGGTCAACACTATAAAGGTCAGCACCATTCACTTCCTGGAATACAAGTTTGGATGAAAGCACTCAAAGAAACACAATCTTCTGTGCCAATTTGTTCCAATTTAGTGACATTTTCTCGTGAGACTGACAGACAGTGGTGTGCAGCAATTGGCTCGCCGGTCACGAAGATCGGCTTACATTTTTTGCATAAAAGACTTCTTCATTGGTGTGCTTTTATGTTTCATTTTCTGTTACTAAGGGTTCCTGTTTTGTCTTTTCTGGCTTCACTTTTTGATTGCAATTCTTGGCTTTGAGCTTAGGCATGGCTTATGTTTACCTTTTATATCTTCTGGTTGCTATCTTCCTTCTGTGTTTGTTTCACTGCAAACATAACTGGTACATTGATTAGTATCCATAAACTTTGATATGGATTCTACTGAGTTAACATATTAAAATGGAGCACTGTAAGTCACACCTCATACATCCAGCAATCACTTGGCAGCAAACAGATGTCATTGCCAACAACAAAAGATTTGTGGGAAGTGGGAAAATCCCAACATGGAGATGACCAATGATCTAAACACAACATAAAATGGCAGTGTAACTATATCAAAAAAAAAAAAAATATCAACATGCAATAGATGTTTAAAATAATAACAGAAATGAAATCAAAGCATTGAAAAACTAAAATTCACAACAGCACAGGAACTCTGCAAAGTTTCTCCACTGGGCCCACAGTACATTAAGGGATATTCCTCATGGCTTCACTTTAAACAGTTTAAGGTCCTGTATAGTCCTGCTTCTGTCTGTTACTGCCCCCTGCTGGTCATAACTGATGGCACTATTCTTGTTTCATTCACAGCATGCATTTGTTCATTGTCATTGCCAATAACTGCTGATGAGTCTGCATATTGTTTTCAATACAATGTTTTCATCAGGAGTTTAATTCTACCTGGTTTTATGCTATCATCCAACATTAACTCAAACCCACTGTCCTTATTGGCTAGACTGGATTTTGTGATTTAAAAATACCTCGGCTTCAAACTTGGTTGGTTTTAGACGCATGTCACCATTGGTGGTGTAGTCTATTGGTTTATCGAAAAAGATGCCTAAGAAAAGGATGTGATGGCTACAATTGTAAACCTCACAAGACAGAGCACTGCATTTCAAAATAATAGTGTTGTTATCTTATGTACAGCAAAAATATAACTCATATATAACTATCCTGTATCTGTAGTACACACTTAAAGATATTTCTATGAAAAACCTCTCTAGATGTTTGTAGACAGTTTGAGCAGTGTGGAATAAAACCTTATCAGCAATAGTAGCTACATGGCTGTGTTTTGGAGCAGGGGTCAGCATTGCTGTCTCATAGTCTTTATGGGTATTTGTTCATGTCACTAGTATGCATTTGTCTTGTACTGTACTTGCCTAGAGGTCCCTCATTGTAAAGATATGTTACAGTGTCAACTCTAAATTTCCCTGGCATCAGTAAACTCTGAGGTAATCCCTATCTTCCAGATGCTGCCAACATAACCCAGAACACCAATCTGTGCCATTGAATGACCCAGAAAGCTAGAAACACCTCTTTAATATGTAGAAGAAAACCAGAGTATCTGGAAAAAATCAAAAATATATAGACACATAATTAAATACTACAGTGAGCTTTGCTAAGCTATAGTGCTTTTTTAAAATGAAACCTCTACCACCTTATTACCTCTGCTTCATCTAGATAGATAGATAGATAGATAGATAGATAGATAGATAGATAGATAGATAGATAGATAGATAGATAGATAGATAGATAGATAGATAGATAGATAGATAGATAGATAGATAGATAGATAGAACTTTATTCAACCCCTTCAGGACATTGAAGTCCTGCTCTACAACAACAGCATTTATTTATATAGTACAATTTCATACAAGCAATGTAGCCCAAATAATTTAGAAGATGTCAAATAAAAAGTTACAAGAAACGTAAAACAAATAAGATTAGGCAATAATTAAATAGTAAGTAACAAAGAAAGAAAACAAATGAATCTAAACTATCTGAAAACCAGATCAAGTCAAGTCATATTTTATTTATAGAGCATATTTAAAAACAACAGAATTCAACCAAAGTGCTGTACAGCTTCCATAAATACACCAAATACATACAGTATATACACCATATAAAATATCATGGGCCATTGAAGTATAATCACCACAACTAACAAAGAATTTTCTCTAGAACCAGGGGTACCAGAATTTCTCAAAAACAATACAAAGATTCATACTTGGTGGGCTGTGGGTAGTGGTGGGGTGTACTGTATATTGACTCATACGAGTATTTGCATTGTTCCCCTTCTGGAATTCTCTGTTATAATGCCTGTTTTAGAGCACACACTCATCTATTTTACCTATCTAAAGATTACTCACACATGCAACAGCTCAAATGGTAAAGGCAAGCGCTATTAGTGTATGTAAGTACAGTGGGTCAAGTGCATCAGAATAGCAATAACATAAAAAAAAGAAGCAGATCACCTCATAGGATGGAAATCACTACCTTTAAAGTCTATAATTTGATATGCAATCACCTCCAATCAGAAAAAGATTGGAATTAGGTTTTTCATTTTTTGTCTGAGGGCTGTATTTTAATAATAATCATAATAATAATAATACATTTTATCTATGTAACATCTTTACTGTGCTCAAAGTGCTTCACAGAAATTCAGAATGAACAACAGGGCACATACAGTATGGATAATATCCTCATAAAACAGTAAATAAGAAATCCAAAGCATTGAAACAGAATAAAAGACAATAAACCACAATAAAATCCAAAAACAGAAAATACTGTACTACAATACCACTGCTGCAGTTTCCACTTAAAATGATCTTGCTAGTGACATTATTAATAAAGGAGTAGCACTTTTACTATTTTGTGAATTTTCCAGTCACTGTGCACCTGATTTGTCAGATGTGCCCTGTTTTGAATGGAATTTATTTATAAACGACAAATTTCTTACAGAAACCTTAAAAATATCTGTCCCTCTATCCTTTCTGGATCCATTTCTGATCTTTTACTGTCTGCACCTATTCCATCAACACTAGATAGTTTTGTTGACCACTATAACTCAGCCCTTCACTCAGCATTAGATAAAACAGCTCCTTTAAAACATAAGGAGGTTTCCTTTAAACGTTCAGCTCCTTGGTATAACTCAGAATTGCGATCTATGAAAGCAGCTGGCCGACGCCTTGAGAGAATGTCACGTAAGACTGGCCTCACCGTGCACATCCAGGCTTTCTCTGACCACCAAAGAGCTTACAGAGAAGCACTAACTTCTGCCAAGAACACCCATTATGGCAGAATAATAGAAAGTAGCCATGATAACCCAAGGGTTTTGTTCTCTGTAGTTAATAAACTACTCGAACCCGCATCTGGTCCAACTACCTCTTCTACTGAAGTCTGTGAGGAATTCCTCCACTTTTTCCGTAACAAAATTAAAGATCTAAATAATTCAACTAACATAAATACATCATCTGTTTATATCTCTCCCTGTTTTCCCACTCCATTCAGCTCCTTCTCTAAGTTCTCACCAGCCACATCTGCGTCTGTTAATAACCTGCTTTGTAAGATGAGACCGACTACTTTTGTACTGGACCCCATCCCCACCACACTACTTAAATCCTGCCTTCATGCCATAATCCCGACTGTTACAACAATAATAAACTCATCCCTTGACACTGGCTCTGTGCCACTCACTTTTAAAATTGCTTCTGTAACCCCAATGTTAAAAAAGTCTGGTCTTGATGCTGACAATCTTAACAATTTCTGGCCTATTTCCCACTTACCTTTCCTGTCAAAAGTTCTTGAGCGTGTTGTAGCTTCCCAACTCACCAATTACCTAACCTCTAATAATTTGATGGAACCCTTTCAGTCTGGTTTCAGGGCGCGGCACAGCTGTGAAACTGCTCTGCTACGGGTAACCAATGATTTGCTTATGGCAGCAGACTCTGGACAAACTAGCATATTAATTCTGTTAGACCTCAGTGCAGCATTTGACACTGTTAGACATGACATTCTATTGTCCAGAATGGAGAACATGCTGGGTATCTCTGGCATTGCCCTCCAGTGGTTCAAGTCCTATCTGACTGATAGGCAAGAGTTTGTTAGTCTTGGCAACAGCAGATCCAGCTCAGCGCCAGTCACACAAGGAGTCCCTCAGGGCTCTGTCCTCGGTCCTCTGCTTTTCTGTATTTATATGCTTCCCCTTGGCCATATTATCCGTAGTTATGGATTGGGTTATCATTTTTATGCAGATGATACTCAGCTCTACTTCAATGTTAAAAGTGGAACTTCATCAGAGCTTTCTCAGCTCACAACCTGCCTTAGTGAAATTAAAACCTGGATGGAGCAGAACTCTTTAAAATTAAATTGCAATAAAACTGAACTCCTGCAAATTGGGACTAAAATGCAACTTAATAGAATGAGCTCCTTCCCAGTCCATCTTGGCAGTGATCTCATCAGACCTGCCTCTACTGTAAAAAATCTTGGTGTCATTTTTGATTCCTCCCTCACTTATTCCGCCCACATAAATCACATTAAGAAACTTTTTTACTTTCACCTCCGTAACATATCCCGTGTTCGCTCCTTCCTCTGCTTCTCTAATGCTGAGAAACTTGTCCATGCTTTTATCACATCCCGCATCGATTATTGTAATTCCCTACTGGCAGGTGCCCCTTCTAATCTTATATCACAGCTCCAGCTTATTCAAAACTCAGCAGCGAGCACATCACACCCATCCTGCTCCGTCTCCACTGGCTCCCTGTGTCTTACAGAATCGAATATAAAATCCTACTAATAACCTACAAAGCTTTAAATAACCTCGCACCAAACTACATCAGTGACCTTCTCCATCACTATGTGCCTGCCCGCCCACTAAGGTCCTCTGATTCTGGTAATCTTGTTGTGCCCCTCACTAATCTACACTCCATGGGTGACAGGGCCTTCAGCTGTATAGCGCCCAGACTTTGGAATGACCTACCAAAATTAATCAGGTCAGCTGACTCCATGAATTCTTTTAAAAAACAACTCAAAACTCATCTGTTCAGGAAGGCTTTTAGCTCTACTTGACTTTATTACCTTTCTCTCAGTTTACTTCTCTGTCAAGATGCTAATATAACCTGTATGTGTGTGTGCGAGACCATCAATTATGTTGTCTGTTTTTTTTTTTTTTCAGAATTTACTGTCTTAATCTTCTTTGGGTATTTATCTGGTTTGTACAATGCTATATACTGTATATTCTGCCGTTCTTTATTTATTCTGTAAGTGCCTTGAGCATGGGAAAGGTGCTATATAAATAAAATGTATTATTATTATTATTCTTAAATAAAAGCGCTGCATCAACATGTCTATTGTACAAATGCTACACATAAGACAATTTGAAGTATATGAAAAACAAAAATTTTAAATAAAATAAGTCAGAGCACCTGGACTAGGGATTACATTCAGGTCTGTTCAGGGAAAGGTTTTAAAAAAATCTTTCAGTTTTACAACAGTGGACCCTCGATTTTCCCAACTCCTCTAAGGCAGAAGCGTTTATTCTTTTTCTAATCTTGTATGCTATCCACTGCTGCATTGTGCAGAGAACATTCAAGCCTGGTGTATAAATACTTTTGTGCACTGTAATCAGTACTCCTCTTTTATATTTTTTCTTAAGTTATTTATCAAACAGATGTTTTTTTTGTTGTGCCATTTAGCACTCCAGCCACACTGCAGTTGAACTTTCATTCCTATCAAACAGGCATTTCAAGTTAATAGCATTTTAACCTTCTTTGACCCAACATCATGAGATCATAGTTTGTTCAAATCAAGCTGATTCCTATCAGGAAAAAAGTAAAAACATGTGCCAAATATCAGAGATTTCCAGTTTCGGTGTAGGCTTCAGCTAGTGAACATAATTCAGCAAAGTTCACTCAACTGAAAAAAAAAATCAGACATCGCTTAAGTCAGCAAGAGGCTATGGAGTAGGTAATGGGAGAGCTCATTTAAAGGCAGCCTATGTGCAACTTTCCCATTAGTTTAATTTAATATATTATAATCTCAATTTAGTAAATAAAACTGTAATTAAAGGAATACTCCACACAAAAATTATTTTTTATAAGTAACTTACCCCAATGTAGTGTGTAGTGATGGCCAAGATAAAACTTTAATCATTTCTCATGTTGAATTAAGACAGGACTGTTGACCAAGGACTAGGTTATCAATTCATAAGCATGGCGTCACGTGAAGGGGCTTCCTTTTTGTGGACTACTTTAATTTTCCAGAGGTATTTATTTAACAGTACTTTAGAAAACAGTAAATACATTTGCAATTTGAGAGTATACAACTGGATGACTTGACATGTGGATTATGTGACATCAGTAATGTCAAATTTTGGATGGACATTTTTGATATGTATGTGATTCTCCAGTATCAGTCACCATAGGCTCGATTTCTATCAGAAACCTTGCAATGTCTGAATTGCACAAAATGAGGCCATCAACTCCAACTAGATGGGGCTACAGGAGCCACAGCCTATGGGAACATGGCTGGAACCAACTCTACACTCATTGGACCAATTTGAAGATTCAAACCAATGAATACTGGGCACCTTTGAGATATGGGGAAGAAGAAGAATCAATTCAAACTTATTAGCAACACACACATTATACCCAGACAATATTGTAAGACTTGGCTGCTACGCCACATAAATTATGGACATTTTTAATGATTAACCCTCTTCATGATTAACCTCAGCATGTGACTGTAACTGTAGCATAACTGTAGTTAACTATAGTTTGTGACTGCTTAAAAATGTTCTCTGCAAAGTCATAGAAATGTGTAACTGTGGACCATTTAGGGAGATAGGTAGGCATAAAGGGCTGTGAGAGTCTTGCGACCTCTGTTGCATAGTCTCCCCTACATTTCTCTACTTCACTTTTGCTCTCCATCTCAGATCTCCTGTATCGACTAACGTTTAATGGCTTTTACTGGTCAATCAAAGAAGCTTTCTAGAAAATGTGCTTGCACTGTTCAGTGTGTAAACCTGGAGAGTTTTGTTTTTACGTTTACATTAAAAACGTGTTGATTGTGCCAAGATTCTTTTTTATTCTTCATTAACAATCCAGACCTGGACTTTGATGATTTAGAACACACCTTAACTTGATCTGTTTTTTTACCTGGAGTCATCTTTTGCTTCAGGTCTTTCAACATCAGACATCCCCTGCCCAGGAGACCTAGCCTGGAGTGATCAGGCCCCTTGCTTCAGTATTCCATTGATCCAAAACTTGATACATAGCCATCTCAAGGTTTTTGCTGCAATGTCTGTGATTTTCATGATGGCTCTCCTCCTGGACAGTCCCACAATTCAAAGGAGTTTGACTGTCCTACAAAGGAGCTGGCCTATGAAGCCTCTGCACCCAACATCAATGGGCTCACATCCCCCCCATCTCCTGCTGTGGCATTCACCTACAAGCTCCTTACATTTGGCTAATCTTTCACTTAAAGGCTTTTTCTATTTGGTCTTCTCATGGAACAGTCACTTCCAGTAGGACCACTTCTCTTGTTGTCTCTGACACCAGAGCCATGTCTGCCTGAGTGTGGTCTTTGTGATAGTGTCTGGGAATCTGAGCTGATTTCCCTAGGGAAATCATCAGCTTCCACTCTCATGCTGTGTCAAGTAGCCCTCCTGGTGACTTGGGCTTCTCCTTCAGCTTCTGTCCAGCACTTCCTCACTGATCGTTGCTGTTTGCTTTGAGCAATCACTGTGATTATAACATCTGCTATTACCCTTTGCACCAGATAATGGGGCAAGCAGTTGTGCCCTTCTCCCAAGACATTTGTGCAAAGAGCTTGTGTCAGAGCTTGGTCTTGGGTTGCTACCAAAACCTGCTCCTCCTGCCGCAACTGCTCCCAACCCCACCATATGCTTCAGTCTGGTTGACTGCCTCCTGTACCCTCCACTTCCTTCCATTTCTGAATTAAATGCCCACTAAGGCCACTCTCGTGTAACTAGTGTCCTGGTACAGGAGCATCTTTTTTGCCTGGAAAACCATGATCTCCATTGTCAGACTACTGAAAAGGAGCTGCAGTTTGTTTCTGCTCTTGTACATGTTCATGCCTTTGAGACTTTCTGGTAGACCCAACCATCTGTGCAGGAAATTAGTTGCCTTCCTCTCAAAGCCCTCAGCAGTGGACAGCAGAACATCATAGACAAGCAGGGGCCAAAAGATACGTGATAGAATGCCATGGTGATTGATCCAGGCCTTGAATTTCCCTGGCAGCCCTTACTTGTCCACTATAGTGAGCCATATCCCCCAACTCAATGCTGCTTTCCCTGATTGCTGCTGTGTTCCTCAGGGGGTAGTCAAAGACCTTATCCAGGCTCTTGACTGGCCTTTCTGAGATAGATGGAATTTGAACAACTCCTAGGAAGAAATTAAGCTTATTTGTCACTTTCCCTTTCCTCATAAAGATGGACGTGGACTTGTCTGACTTAAAATCCACCCGGGCCAACTTTATGAGTTGCTACAGGCCTTGGAGGATCCATTTGCAGCCTGGTGTGGATGTTGTTTCTATCAGGTCATCCAGAGATGCCCTAATGGGAGGCTGATGGACCCCTGACTTAGATATAGCGCCTCTGTACTCCACCTCTACTGACTTGACCAGTATTGTCATGGCCAAAGCAAACAGGGTCACTGACAGGGCACAACCGATGATAACGCCCTTCTCCAGTCAACACCAAGCAGATGTTGATGCTTCAGATTTGACTCTCAGGCTGAAGCAGATGTAACAGTTTAAAATGAGGATCCTGAACTTGTCTGAGAAATACTTCTGATCGAGTGTGGTTTCCACCAGAATATGCAGAATTGACTCATAGGCATTGGCAAGGTCCAGCCACATAACTGCCAGTTCCTTTGCCTTCATGTGCCTCCCATATTAGTGTTCAAAACATCCTGGCACCATTGGTACTCATCCCTTCTGCATTGAGGTCTCAATATATACATTCCTCAGGAAAAACTCTGTTAAGTGGCATGCAGTAATACCAAAAAATACTTTGTCCTCAACACTGAGGGTTGAGATGGTCCTGAACTGCTTGAATGTACTTGAGTTCTCCTCCTTTGGAACCCAAACACCCTCAGCATACCTCCAGTGCTGGGCTACTTTTCTGCTCCTCCAGGTGATCTTAGAGGCTTTTCACAAATGCTGCAAAAGACTAGGACTCCCTCTTGTAACAACTTATGGTAGTTCACTTGGACCCGGTGTACAGCTAGTTCCAGCAACTCTTACCACCTCTAGGATCTCTTTCAGATTGTGCTCCTTCATATTGAACTGCAGTGTGTGTTCTAGTAGAGTTGTTAATATTTTGCATGGCCCTAGATCCTCCTCTCTTACTCTGACACTGAAGTGAAAATGTTCTTTGCATTGAGGCTGCCCCAAGTCACAGTTACCACAGTTTCAAAGAGCCCACCTAAACCACTTGATGAGAATGCTTGTCCCACCAGCCTAAGACCTGTCACCATATGAGTATGTTACAATAATAACAGAAAAAAGTTACAGTACAGTTTACCAGCAGGATGAATTTGTTAACTGAAATGGAAAGCAGTAGGTGTGCTAGTTTCTTAATATTTCTTTTTAAATGAGTCACTCTCATTTGCAGTTACCAACTAGTTTTTTATTCTGGTTGGAGAGCTTGGAACACAGATATTGTGCCACTTTTTTAGCAGAGGATATGCGAGAGAATAAAGGGAACAATAATGGGATAACATAGCTTTTAACACAATAAAAAGCAATATATAGCACTTAACTTAGAAATAGCCTGAAGAGACCATTGAAATGGTTAAGTAAAGACACAGAAATATTCCATTTGGTAGCTTAAGAAAGTGGTAAGTGTCATGTTCTTTCATGTACCCAGTAATAGATAGATAGATAGATCTTTATTGTCATTGTCACTTTTACAAAGGAACAATGAAATTGAAGGAAATTTAAGACCTGACAGTTGTCACATACACAGTTCCATAAAAGAATAAGAGCTGAACTTAAGAGGTATTGAAGGACAAGAATGTAGCAGAATCAGAGTTTTATTTGGGTATGATTATTTGGATGTGTAAGCCAACAAATCAATCACATTAAATGCAGGATCGTGAGCCAAAGTAGGCAATAATTCAACACTGTTATGCAAATTCAATAATCTATAAGAATGACTCTCTGTGTTTGCTAGCACCTCTGCTCAAGGAACTAGCACTTAATAGAATGTTATAACAGGGTGCTTTATGGGAGGTATTTACTGCAAAAAAGGACATGAAAAATTTAATTATGAAATGAAAATGCAATCAGTCTTTTACAATTTCATTTTCAATGTCTACATGCAAGAATGCCGCAAAAATGAAAAGTACAATGCATTTTCCACTTTGTATTTTTATTTTCAAGTTCAAAGGACAAAGAATTGTATGAAATCCAGGTGCGAAGCCCTGCCCACCTGCCCATTGACCCATGCTATGGAAATTGAGGTGCAAAGCCCCACCCACCTTGAGCCATACTATCTGCATGTTGAGAACCTGAAAATGAAAATTCAGTGAGTAGCAGATGGCACCAGTGTTTATTTGTGTTTTACTTTTCATTTTTACAGCTTCATTGCAGTTCAGGCTGAAAATGAAATTGCAAATGGGGTTATTTAATTTTACATTTAATTTTTGCAGCATTTTTGCAGAAATTGAGACGCATGAACAAGCTTCCTCTGATCTGATGGTTTATAGTTTTTATTTATAGTTTCTTAACTGTTTTTAGTTTCTTCCACAGATATTGTATTTCAGATCTGAGCCATTATTTGTCAAGCATCTCAGAGTCAGTTGTAAGTGTATTAGAATGACACAAATTTGGTGCCACTCTAAGGAGTAAAACTATTATATCAATTTTCCTAATTTGGGAAACTACTTCTAACTTCTCAAGGATTTAGGAGAGCTCATGAGCTGTCCCAACTCTCTAGGAGCTGCCAGAAAATGGCATCTAGGCAGAGCTTGGCATGCATATTCCAGGAAAGGTTGAATGTTTAGAAAGTTAGGAAAACATTGAACTTGTAAAAAGATCTATTTGACAGAGATGGAGTAATATTCGGAACACATTTTGTAGGCTACGCAATTGCTTAATCTACACAGAGAAGCCATACCCTGTTAGCCGAAATGAAAGCGTAATGTTACACCTAAAAAGTGATGATTTGGGTTTGTGAAAACCAAACATTTCTCGAATTTTGCACCAAGTTTTGAAAGCCCTTACAACACATGAGGTAACGATGAGATTTTTTACACTTCCCCACAACTCCACGTGAGGTAATGTTAAAGCAAAGTACATTCATACAAATTAACTTACACAAAAAAGTCTTTGCCGTAAGAGCAGGCAAATGTGAATGGCAAGCGATAGTATCAGCACACAGGTGGGCAGAAGTTCATATTACCCTGAACATAAGTGGGGCCTGAATGGGTAATTGACAGCAAAATGTCACACTTTACATGAACCCATGGAACATTCCTGTTACATCTAACAAGCCAGAGAAGGTTCAAGAAAGCAGGTGGAGACTCCTGAGGCATTAGACAAGCAGAGCCTCGCAGAAGATAAGAAGGGTTTACAGTGGAGGACATGACATGGCACAGTGGAAGACAATCAGGAAAACTGGAAGAGTGCACACGGCCTTAGGAACAGCACAAGAATAGCTGTTTCTAGTTTCACAACAGTGCTACGAGGCATTTCCCATTGGCATAACAGCGAAAAGGTGATTCATCTGAAAGTGTCGCTGTTGTTCATCCATCCATACATTTTGTAAACCTGCTTTATCCTGAACAGGGTCACAGAAAAGCTGGAGCCCATCCCAGCAAACATACGAAGCAAGGTAGAAACAATCCCTGGAGTGTGCATTGTTAAATAAATGTGCCCATTATTGGGCTTTACTCTTATTCAGGGTGTGGGTCTCTGTGTTTCCTTCTTGGCGCTCATTACAATATGATTTTTGATGTTGTAGTGAAGTGGCAACGATTACATGCTGTTTAGTGCAATATCCTACTTTATTATGTTTTCCTTTTTTTGAATATTATTATCATCATCATCATGTTTGTGATGTAGTCGTAGCATTAGTACCAGAAAACCAGAAAACTTCATCATGAGCTCCGATTTGTGGTTCGGAGTGTCCTAAAATCATGACATCATTCATTCTCAAAGGCAACCTCTCACTCCTACATTTTCGGAAATAAAGGTACCAGAGTGGTTCTTCATAGCGATGCCATAGGAGGAGAATTTTTAATCCCAAAAGACCCTTCCACACGGGGTGTCCAGAAAGAACCTTAACTTAGTTAGATCTGTAACAGGCTCCATATAGTAAATAACCATGAACAGATGGAAACCGATTTGTCAAATACCAGTGGTTCAGGATTATAAAAGGACTATTGCTGCATATGTATGTAACACAGGCCAAGTCAAAGTTTTCTTAATCTGTTAGTGTCCTGCAAGGTAGCCTACTATAAATTAAATATTTCAGGTTTTCTTCTACATATTAGGAAGCTTTTCAAAGCAGAAAGGACCAACTTCATGGGCAAAGAACCGTTCCGAGAATTAAACAGTACTTGGTTAAGCAATAGTTTTATGAGGATCAATACAACCCAGTAAAGAACCATAAAGTGCCATTAAAGAACTATTATTATTAAGAGTGTGTAGCCAAGAGTATTGTTGTCCGCATATTGATTTGGCAAAATTTTACATCAGATGCCCTTCTTGACGTAACCCTTCCCATTTATCCGGGCTTGGGACCGGCACAAAGAAACACACTGGTTTGTGCATCCCGTGGCTGGGTTTGTATCACCTGTGGCTGGGTTTATGGATGTGGTGAGAGAAGACATGCAGATGACGGGTGTAACAGAACAAGATGCAGAGGACAGAAAGATATGGAAGAAGATAATCCACAGTGGCAACCCCTAACGGAAGCAGCTGAAAGAAGAAGAAGAAGTATAGCCAAGATTAGCTGTAAGATGCTTCATACATTCTCCTTATGTATGTCCTACTCTGTGATAGGACAAATTCTTACTGTGACTGTGAAACTTTACTAAATACTAAATGCAGGCCCAGGTATCCCATTAAATTCTCCATTTTAGCTGAAAAGCCTCACCACAAAGTGGGTACACCAATGCACAACAAGAACCTCACACAATGGCCATGGTTACATTCATCTGTGCTAATCCTGGGCACAGTTAGTTGGGGCCCCCTATTCCTTATTGAGATGATAACCCACTTAGATTCCAGCCCTGGCTATCCTGCTACCACCCCAACTGTAAACCAAGCACATTAGCCGCCTTCCTGCCCGTGTCTGCCACTATGACATGTGGCAGTGGTGCGCTGCACCAGAATAGCATTGCGCTCTGCTGCAGGATATTCTTTGATGTGGCACATGTCAAAGGGACAACATAACATTTTGGTCTAAAGATGCACAGCAGGTATCCTAGTCTGTAACTGGTAGAGTTTACTCATTTATTTATTTAGTTTTAAAATTTATTTAATTTATTTCACATTATATTGTAATGACTAAGTTATAAGACATTCAAAAATTCAAAACCTCAATTTCAAATTTTAAATGTTTTGTCAGTTTCATTCTTTTTCCTAATCTAGGTGACAAAGCTGGAGGGACGTGGCTGTCACACAGTTTGTGTAATATGAGGTTGAGCCTTTGCCTTTTCTTTGGTTTTGTAATGCTGATAAAGAATAAGAGAACTGGGCAGGTAGGTGGCAGTGGGAAGCCCTGATATGTCATAAAAATTTCCTGCTAGCTGCCTTTTGTGCTCATTTTAAAATTCCCTTCTGTGGTTCTACCATTTTCCACTAACAATCCAATGACTTGTATCAAAGCAACTCTGAACTGAAGTTTGACCCATTGTGGCTGTGAACGAGGCTGCGTACTAAAGAAGACAAGAATCGCTGCCTTGAGCCTTTAGGCCAGTGTCACACTTGAAGACTCAACATAACTTCTAGTCAAAGAGCAGGTCACATTAAAGATCTGCAGTAGCTGCATCTCATTACTTCTGAAGGTGTCAAATTATATGACTAAGAATTTTGCGAATGACACAATTCTCTTACCAATTTTCATCACAATTCCACATATCACATTGCATCATGAAAGTACTTTGGCACTCAATCAATGTGGAGCACACCGGCATAAGCTGCAACCTCAGACTGTCTTTCTTCTTTTTCCACTCATTCATAGTGTAACTGACATGATCTGGCTTATAAGTTTATTTTTTCCAGCTGTTCCTTGGCTTATGAAAACTATATGACAATGGATTACAGAGTTTCTGTAGCCAAGAAATCTAGTGATTATATTTATTTTTTATTTCCTTCTGTTTTGAGCATTGTTAAAAAATTATTAATGTTCGAGCCATCTTGTTTTTCTTATGAGCGCCGTCATGTTGGAGGCTGTTTGCTGTTGCTGGAATGCAGTTCTTCGTGATGTCACTAGCGCAGTGTTTGAAAAGCCACCACCAAGCATACCTAATCATCCAAGATTGGATTTGTGAAAGAAATAAACTTGACAACATTTGATTTAGTCCATTTTTAATTTACTGTTCTGATTTCTGATTAAAATTCACATCTTGTTTTTCTTGCCCCTGGTTATGAGTACCCTTTTGGGCTTACAACCTACCACTCTGTTCTTTGACTACGATTCTGGCTACATGTCTTGAGCTTTATTATTTTATTTTTGTCTTCCCAGTTACAGCCCCTGTGTGAATTTGATCTCCTCCGTGCCATCTTCTGATTCCATTTCCTCTCAAAACTGCTTAAAACAACAAACTAATCAAACAGACATCAGTGCTAGATCCAAAGTTTGTTGAAACTCTCCTCACTTTGCACAGCACAAAACACTTGCTTTCCTTGTCTGTCGGGGGGATACTGGCAATTGATGGTGGACCTTGAATGACTGCACATAGTGACCACCACTTTAAGACCTGACGTGGTTCTGGTTTCCAATTCCACAAAGCAAGCCGTGTTCCTAGAGCTGACTGTACCACGGGAAGCACTTGAGAGGATGTTCACCACGTATGACAGTCTGGTCGCTGGCTAAGTGGCTGGAGAACAAGATGTTTGCCAATTGAGGTTGGATGCACAGGTTTTGCAGCCCATCTGCAGCACCACTGACATGGCAGAGAGAGCCTCCAGGGGTCAGTAGTCTAAGAGAAGGGAGCCAAGGGGGCAGAGTAGCAAGTTTGCCATCTGGACACAAGCTTTTATCTGATCAGCTCATGGTGGGTCACCTGCCTGAAGAATGGTGTATTATGTTGAAAGAACAAAACACCCAATGATTCCAGGAACATCACTGAAGATGTGTCCAGAAATATCAGTAGATATATTTGTACAATGTTGGAATTCTATTTGTTGCGCTTTTATCGGAGTGACAATGGCCCACTACAGCAAAATCAAGCCAGTTTGATTCTATAGTTGTGACTCGCATACAACTGATGATGATGCATACACTACAACTGTCTATAACTCACCAATTTTTTCTTTAAGATTATTAAAATGGAGGCTATGGATGAAAATAAGTCAATGTTTTACAATGTGGTAGTGGCATTAGCTGCTCTCAACAAACATGACTAAATAAAGTCAACTGGTATCAATCCAAATCACAAGATAGCTATAGAATATAAACAAATAACATTATATATAACCCTGATTGCCGTGAGCGCCATCGTAAGGTGGTTTTCAAAGGGACTCCTGAGGTTTGCTAATGTGCTCCATATCTGGTTAAGCTCGGGTACATTTGTTTTGCACCCACACCTCAAAGACATACACGACAGATTTACTGACAACTTGGAAATGGCCCCAGTGTCTCTTTGTGTGCTCGGCCCTTAACTGGCACCCAGTCTGTTGCTGCCTACTGCCTAGTGTATGATGTGGTCAGACCGGCTCTGTACCTTCATGATCCTGAACTAAGTAAAGCAGGTTTGAATATGGATGGAAAAAAACTTCATAGTGATGAAAATGTACATAATGTTTTGATCTTTGCTTCTGAAGACATTAAGAGAGCTGCTAGAGCTAAGAAGCTGGCAGCTGTGAGCTTCCTGTAGAGACAGCTATGAGCAAACACCTGCTGTGTATTCTCTGTGTAGAGGCCATAAAGTGAAGTGTAGGAAGTGCTGATGATATCAATCTTTTGTTGGATTGCTCCTTGGCTGAACCTGTGGGTTCATATTTTCATGAAACCCTCCTAATAACAAGAATGGGAGAGTTGCTTTCCTGATTCCAGCTGCCAAGCTCTCATTTATTATAGTGACCATTGATTCTTTCCAAATGATTATTAAACATGAATATTTTGGGTTTTGGTGGAAGTCAGACAAGAAGGTTCACAAGCAGTGGCATTTCTACGTTCGATTGTGCAGTTTCAACATCCCATGCATTATTCTTGTTAGCCACAGTGACTGCTCACAACCTTTGCATGTTACAGTTGCATGAAATCTACTGACTTTTCAGATGCCAGCTGCTCCCCACACTCCTGCCCCCATCAAAGACCTGTAGAGGTGACTCATGGGTTTTCCAAGTGGGTGGCTCTTGCCCCCTTTTAGTATTCCTCACCTAAGAGAGGGAGTCCCCCTAGAAGCTGTTTCCCTTTACTCTTTTAATTTTTTTTGTTTCATGATTAACCAAACGATGAACAAAAAGAAAGTCAACAGCCCACCACAGCTACTCATGTACTTTGATAGCTACATTTACCAACCAGACTATAAATGCTTCAGATTTCTTCATTTTCTGTTTCAAGTTCTTCACATAAAGTGTGGCAACTGTGTATGTTAGAAGTAACAGTTTACAGAGGAGAGTCTAATCTAGATGTAAGATAATTATGGCTTGCTGCACACATCAAAAGACCCGAGGCTCCACAGCAAGTACAGTCTGCTCTGGCCCTTCTTGTATAGCGCCACAGTGTGGTCAGACCAATCCAGTTTGATGTTCATGTAAACTCCCAGGTACTTGTAGCTCTGCACCACTTCCATGTCCTCCTCTTTAATGGTGACTGGTCTCAAAGACTAGACCCCTTGGCTCAACTAAAGTCCACCACCAGCTCTTTTGTCTTGCTGATGTTGAATTGCATGTTTTTGTCCCTGAACCACAAGGCAAAGTCATTCATGACTTTCCTACTCTGAATTGTCTCCATTATTAATGCAGCCTATGATGGAGAAGTCATCTGAAAATTTCTGTAGATGGCAAGCACTGGTATTGTGCTGGATGTCTGTTATGTTGAGGGTAAACAGGAAGGAAGACAGGGCAGTTCCCTGAGGTGCTCCAGTATTACACACCACCATTTCTAACTCAGAGTCCTTTAGCCTTACAAACTGCTGTCTGTTGGTCAGGTACTCCATGATCCAGGAGATTGTGGGGGTATCAAAATTCAAAGCCTTGAGCTTTTCTCCCATTCGATGAGGTAAAATGGTGTTAAAGGTACTGGAAAAGTCAAAGACCAATTATCCTGACTGTGGTGCTAGCTTTGTCTAAGTGGAGTATATTCTCTGTGGAGCAAATAGATGAAAGCATCTTCCACACCTATATGTGTCAGATAGGCAAACTCAGAGGATCCAGATGTTCTAAAACCAGAGGCTGTTTTAGGAACAACCTCTTAAAGATCTTCATGATGTATGGAGTAAGATCAGCTGGTCTGAAGCCCTTGGGATCACTGAAGTGACCTTTCTTTAGCACTGGGACCACACAGGATGTTTTCCACAGCTGGGGAACCTTCTGCAAAATCAGGAAAAGAGAGAACAGGTATTATAGGACACCACAGAGCTGGCTGGCACATTTTTTCAGCACCCTGGGGTTGAATCCATCCAGACATGAGTTTCCCTCACTTGATCAGCAAAGACAGTGCAGGGCAAGGAGGTATAAAGTTATGAGATATAAAGTTTCCCTTCTTGAAGGAATGATTTTGAATGATCTTGTCCCCTTTAAGTGTCTGTTAAGGGGCTGTTTCACATTATTGGTACCCTCTTGTATTCATTAAGTCCTTTTCATACTTTTGCTCAATCTGGATATCTATTTACTGTTCCCTCTAAGACTTTCTGCAACTCCATTCCCTTTGAATTTGAGACATTTGGTCATTTTGAACCTAGACTAAAGATTGGTTCATTTAAAATTGTTTATAGGTAAGCTTGAGGAGCCTCTCTGATGATATTCATATATCTATCTGATAATGCTGTATATACACTGTGAACACTTACACACTCGATATAACATTCAAGTTTATCTATGGCACTCAAATACAAAGTTCTGCCTAGTTTGTGCGGCCACTCTTCCTTTTCCTCTTCTGCAGCTGACTTAAACACTTTATGACAGGCATAACTCATTTGACAGAGGTAGACGTCAGGTTTGTTTTGTACCCAGGTTTGGAGCATATGGTAGGTGTGTTATTTCTGCAAATTCGTAGTTTTTAAGAATAGAGTTTGATACTCATAAAGTCTGAGCTGGAACATTGTCATGAAGCAAAGAGAGATGGACTACACCCTCAGCATCATAAACATTACTTACATGATCTTGACTTGAATACCTCTGGTGCTGGAGGATTGTCACGATTCCATTGTTTTAGTTTTTGTTGAAATCTTGTTTTATAGTGATGCATCCAAGTTTCATCCACAGTTATGAACTTCTTCTTGGATTTCTCTCTTTCTGAATTCATGAGAACATTAAACAATCTAGATGTGAACAGACCATTCAGCCCTAAAAAGCATGTCAATAATAAGCACTTAATTCTTCCCAAGTAACATCAAGTCGAGTTTTGAAAGTTCCTAAAGTCCTACTGTCTACCACACTACTTGGTAGCTTATTCCAAGCGTCTATGGTTCTCTGTGTAAAGAAAAACTTCCTAATGTTTGTGCGAAATTTACCATTGTCAAGTTTCCAACTGTGTTCCCGTGTTCGTGATGATCTCATTTTAAAATAAAGAGTTTGGATCCACTGTACTAATTCCCTTCATAATTTTAAACACTTCAATCATGTCACTTCTTAATCTTCTTTTGCTTAAACTGAAAAGGCTCAGCTCTTTTAATCTTTCTTCATAATTCATCCCTGTAGCCCTGGAATGAGCCTAGTCACTTTTTCTCTGGACCTTTCCTAGTGCTGCTACATCCTTTTTTGTAGCCTGGAGACCAACACTGCACACAATACTTCAGATGAGGTCTCACCAGTGTGTTATAAAGTTTGAGCATAAACTCCTTGAGCCCCCTTAGCTCACCTTCTTAGCTTGGGATTCTTGGAACACTGGATACGATGATGATTCATTTCGGAAATTAATGTTCTGGACACATTATGCACTGATTTTGCTCATGTTCAATGTTTTATAGAGAATGGATTTAAGTGATTAATATTTTTGTGATCAAAATTTTACTAGTATAATAGAAAATAACAAAATACAATATAATATGGTAATATGGAAAAGATACATGCACTACAAACAGGCCTCATATGAAAAGAGTGGGAGCCACAATGAGATCAAAGGAACATGATAAGAAGGAGACAAAAAAAAAAAACAATGTAGCCAGTAGATTACAGAACCCTCTATTTGGCTACAGACGTGTAGAACACAGGACTGACCATTTAAAATAGAGGAGCTGGACTCACCATTAATCCATGCTGCAGATAAATGATGCATTCCTTTCTACAGTGTATGCTATCTCACACACAATTACTCTCCATCCACCATTTCTCCATTATGATTCACTTCAATCTGGCAATATTATCTTCTGTCATCATTATTGAACGGCAGGTACACTTTTGGTCATTTTGATTGATATCTTAGCACACCAGAATTCTATAGTCCATTTCTTTATCATCGCATGTAAAGCTGACTGGTCCTAGCGTTCCTTTGTGAAGGCAAATAGCAATTCTATCATAGCATGACACTTGATTTTGTAGTTTTGCAGGATGAAATAGAAGAGCCCCAGTAGAACAACTGTGTCCAGAAATGACTGTCATTTTTTATGGAACAGCTTACTTATTCTCTGCTGAGTAGATGCATTTTTTCAGTTTAAAACTGTGAAACACATCCTTTTGCCATTATGACACAGAAGGAAACACAGATGACAGAAAGTAAATGAATCAGGGTTTGTTGAAATTGCAAAAGATTCCAACAGCATGGTCAAGAGAGAGAGAGAGACTGGTGCATGATGGTGAGATCTACTGTATCCTTCAGCTCATTTGAGAGACACTGAGTCCAAAACTCAGGTGAGGTTTATAATTTAAGGTCTTTCTATTCTGGGAGTGCCAAGAACAGCCTCTCAAGCAGAATTCCTTGCCCTTGGCTGGAGTAAGATGAACTAACAAACTGCTAGTCTTACTTCATTTTATAGCAAATAATACATAAATGACCAAAAGGAACAACCCAGTTGTCTTAGATCTTCATGGCCAGATCCAAACATCTTGGACTTTTAGTTTTCCTTCTGGAGAGACGTATCTCAGGCTTTTTAATTCCAGTTCTATCCTAAAAAAGAATGAGAATAGGGCTCGGAGACATTCATATGCTTCACCCCTGAGCTCCATAAGGGGATACCAGGAGCTCCCTTTCATATGTGGCTGATATAATGAAGCATGTGGGGTTATATACTCTTTTTGGAATTCTTTCACTTTGTTTCCTTCATCCTTTTGTTAGCCTCTTGGGGCACTTGAGATGACTGTGGAATTGCTGGGGTTACTTTTTAAGTGTTATACTAGAGGCAAGTCCAGTTCTATGACGGTTTGATGGAGACATAGCAGTAACACTTCCGGTTGGAGGGTTAAGGTTCGGGTTAGGGAACTCATTTAAATGTTCCTGTTGAATGAATCCCTGTAATAAATCACCAATCATATCAAGGTATGACAAAATAATTCTTTGTAAAATCATTTTAACATATCCGGTTCAGAAGATAACATAAACTTGAAATCATATATCACAGTGATTAGTTGTCTTCTTCTGCTGTGTGCATTCAACACAGTGAGCATCCTGTATATCAAAAGGTGAGCTGTAAACAAAGGATTGAACAGACCTTGAGTACACTTTCATGAGTTAAAAAAACAGTCAGAGGAGAGCTATCATACCTGCATAATGTAAACACTGAATTTTCTTATTCTTTCAAATTTCCTTCTTCCTTGTGAAAGTAACCATTAGAAAATAGTCTCAAATAATGCTGAGCCAGAATCAAATCAGTTATGCCCACATGAAAAATTTATTATAGTGCATTTCAGTTATGGAAAACGAAACCACAGACAGATAAAGTGAAACCCTCTATACACACTAAAATTGTTCCTGTAACCATAATAAGAAAGTAAGCACTGATTTTAATGGAGACGTGTAACCAGACCATCACAAACAGTTGATTACATCAGTGACATAAATGCTAGATGACTGTAAATTGTCCCAGTATGTGTGTGTGTGCGTGTTTGGTGTTTATGTGACAGTGCCCTGCGATGAAGCGGTGTCCTCTTCAAGGCTTGTTCATACTTTATGCTTGGTGTTTTCATGATTGGCTATGGCCCCCTCGGAATATGAGCTGGATGAGCAGGTACAGAAAATGAGTGGATGGGTCTACAGATGTCTTATAAGTGGTGCGGTACAAGGATGTGAAGGGTTTAAAAAGGATAATAGGAATGGTTGAATTCATTTAGATGAAATTACTCAGTTTATGCAGTTTATTCACCTTGTCCTATTTACCACTCTGAAATGTTAAATACTACCAATTGAAGTTGTACTCCAATCTACAGCCTGTCCCACCCTTTTGATATTTTCTGCCATTCTTACAGTTATAAATGGTTTAACAAATACATTCTTCATGTTGCCAATAGATTTAAAGTTAGTAGAACTATTATAAAATAGTATTAGAAGAAGTAATTCTTCCTTACTGAGTGAGTCATGATATACTTAAGATGAACATTTTGTTGCACCGTTATTACACAGTTGGATTCAATGAATGCCATCACATCAGATACGCAGTGAGCCCCCAATCAGTTATCAATGGCCAGTGAAATTTCATATAGTAAATAACACTCCTACACCATTATACTGCATATATCCTCAACCTACGTTCTGACCCTCGGAACACTCCGAACATTGGCACATCATGGCCACGGACTCGTTATCATGCATGAAGCATGCATTAGTGAGCAGAGGCCCAACAAAATAAACAACTGTTTAACAGACTTAGAATTAGACACCTGTGGCCTTCAAAGAGAACATCTGATGATTGGAACAAACATACTTTTCCACTAAGCAACATTACTTATGCATGTTTAATATCCTATCAAAAACATTAATTAATCACTAAATTTGAAGGCCGTAGCTCAGCCATTGAATTCCAAAGAGGAAAAGAGCTATTAAAAAAATTGGAAGCCATACAAATGTTTGGTATGCCTGCCTAATGTATTAATAAGGACCAAATATGTGTATTTTTTAAAATATAGCCACAAATAATTGTAAATTCAAAGGAAAAGTATAACAGTAGCAGAGGTTAGCCTAACAGTGTTTAGTTGCTTGGCAATGTGTGAAGTTTGCTGGTTCAGCTCTCTGTTTTGTTGGTTGCATCCCACAATATAGAAAAAGTGTCAGGAAAATTGGCAACTGTAAGTTAGCCTAGAGTGAGTGATGGTTTGTGTATATGGCCTCATGACTCCTAGTTGGTTTCAAATGTGTAGGACAAGGTGGGCATTGCCCCTTCTGAAAGGCCTTAGTGTCACACAAGTCTTGTGAAAGCAGCAGACTCAACAAATCTGCAAAATCCCCAATCTGCATTCCAAGTAGTTAACTGGACTCTTTGTATGAGGATCTGCCTGCATTTCATCTGATAACAAGGGTGAATCACAGGTGACCTGACATCTTGCAGAGGTCCTCTCTGCATATCTCTACGTAGCTCTCCAGCAACAGAACATGAAAGTAGACTCCAGCCAGAATCCAGACCTATAATTCAAGGAATGACAACTAGGATGGAAAGAATAACTCGCCCATTAGAAGACACTGATTTCATAACTAGACGTGACTTTAATTCAATCAGAAAAAGGCTCAACCTTCATTTAAATGCACATGCAGTCCATCACTCTAAGGGGAGAAGCAAAAACAAGGTTGGAGAATTGGGAATTGAATACACTCCTTGAAATTTACTGGGGAATCCTACTGAACTCTGGAGCTCATCCCAGGGGCACTTGTGTGCACATTCTCCAAAATGACTTTCTAAAATCTTCTCTCTGAAACTAACAAGCTATGCGCTATCCTCTCCATGAGGATCTGAAAAGGTGAAATTCTCTTGTTTTTGTGAACCTGAAGCTGAGACCCAGTCTGTCAAGCCAAAGCTGTGTACCAGTAGTCTGACAAGGCTGAGAAAACACCATCATCTCAATCAGGGAACTTCAACATCTAAACTCTTGGGCCAGAATGAGTGATGCCTTTTATCAATGAAGTGGCAAAAGTCAGCAGAAGGCAAGCTGAGGAAGCAGCAGCACAGCACTGACAAGAGATCATGAAACAAAGAGAAAGAGTGCACTCCAACACATGAAGAATCCTCTCCTTTAACTCAATGCAATAACAAAGCAACAACTCCACACCACATTGGACATCATCCATGAACACTTGGTATTGTAAAACTATCTGTGCCAAGATAAATTAGAACTCCAAATAACCAATAAACAGCAGGCCTATATGTTATGATTGTTTGTCCGTCTAGTGTGTCTGTGTCCACATATATATGCAGTTATCATACTTCTTTAATCCTTGTGTTTATTAATAAATTGCACTATTCTGTTTCTAAAAACGAGTGAACCTCAGTTTCCTTGATATAAATAAGTCTGAAGGCCAGAGAACCACTTCCTACTACAGAGAAACGTAAGGAAAGTGAAGTAGGAGCCTTACCAATGCATTTTATTGATTACCAGTATTGCTAAAGGGAAAACTGATGATTGAGTGATCATACACCACTATTTCCTACATTATATTGGACCTCTTGTTAACTATTATAAATTAATTAACCAAGTTAAAATTCACTTAAATTCCTACAAATGGTATATTATTTTTTATATTTAAAAAAAGACATAAAAAATATATTTGGAGTCCAGGGTGGAAAAAATATCCTATTTAATGAAAAGATGGAATGGATGGTGGGTAAGCCCAGAACCAGCAGTTACTCTTAGAAAAGTTATAGATATTTACAATTATAAGTTGTGTTTGTAGTCTGGTCTTGAGACAACTGAGTTGTCCGCTGGCTCTGCCTTTATAAAGACTGCACAAGTGGGTGGAGTCAGGTTGGGGTCAAGGTTCTGGGTCACTGACTTCCACACTGCTGAAGAAATTGAAATGTGCCCCTCTTAACTGTAATTCGTTCCTGTGTTCCAATTTAACCTACCCTTATAAAGCCAGCCAAATAATCATATTCTTAACAATATATAAAATAACATATCATACTCAAACCCTTTGTGGCAAATGGCTGGGGCCCTTGCCCAGCCCGGGCGCCCCTATAATGGAAGGTCCCAGGGAGAGAGCCTATCCAGACCATTACCTCCTTCGGAGCACTAGAGGGCAGCCCCCTTAGTGTACAGCAGTGCGACAGGTTTGGATCATCGAAGCTCAACCCAGCTGGGGCCTGTGGCCACCACCAGGGGGCGCCTGAAGAACTGCTGAGCCCTTGTTTGCAGCACTTCCACCACATCCAGAAGTGCTGCCGGAAGTAGGTCAATGAGCACCTTATAAAAGGAGCCAGGGGCCACTACTCCAAGTGCCAGAGTTGGACAAAGCTTGCCAGGAGGAGTGGAGGAAAAGAGAGAGAAGAAAAAGAGAGAAAGAAGAGAAGTGTGCTTTGTGTACTATGGCTGTGCTTAACTGTGCTGTACATGTGGGAAATGGGGGAAGGCGTTTCCCACAAGGAAACAGAGAAAAATAAAAATGTGTGCCCTGAACTTGTGTCCTCCGTCTGTCTGTGTCGGGTATGGGTGGCAGGTGTAACCTCTGCAGGTCAGACCTTTTATTCAAATTCAGGGTCAGACCACATGGAGAGAGTATGTATACTTCACAAAAATGGCAGCAAGTAACAACCGGCAATAATCCTAACCATTTCTTCACCATTTCTCCCACTACTGCTCTACTGTACTGGGTAAGTTATAATGTATTTTTGATAAATGCCTATCAATATTGATAACTAATACTTTCACTTTTGGTGGCTCTTATATTGTTGCTTTTTTTCAGCAGCGGAAGCTTTGGTAATCACATGCTGCTTCTGAACCGTTGTGCCTAAGCGTGGGTGGCCTCAGCTTATGAGTCACATGGGAAACTTCAGGGACTTTTTAAAATTTCCTTTCTAAATATAGATGCATTTATAAGACGTGCTGTGCTTTTGTTCCTATTCATTCGCCTCTCTGCATCTGTGTGTGCCTAAGAGATAGTCACTCTTGAATATGATCATTTATTTAGTTTCCTGACCTCATATATCTATTTACTGTGACACTGTTTTACCAGTGAGTGTTCCCATCTGTTGACCCATTTCAAAATTCCTCCAAGTCACACTCTGGGTTTTGCTTTCATTGTATAATTTGTGTATCTGTGTTTGTGTTTGTGTCTATGTTTGGTTAGTGTTTGTGTATCTGTGTGCTTCTGTATATGTTGTGAGAGGATCCACAACACACAGTTTATTTACAGTTCTATTTACAAATATTAAAGTCCTGCACAGCACACAGTGCTCCAGCACCAAACACCCTTTTATTACTGGGCATCTGAATGGTCCTCCTTGGGCCGCCTTTCCTCCTCACTCTCGAGCATTGCCTTCTTCCACCCGACTACAGCTCTCTGATTGTAGGATGGCAGTCCCCTTTTATCTTCACCCGGACGTGATTCAGGTGCCTACAATGAACTTCCGGCAGCACTTCCTGATCTGGTGGAAGTGCCGCACAAGCACCCGGAAGCACTCCGGGTGACCCTAGAATTCCTTCCAGCAGCACTTCCTGGTGTGGTGGAAGTGCTGGTTTCCAGGGCTCTAGGATCCTCCGGGTGCCCCCTGGCGGTGGCCAATGGCCCCAATAGGGTTGAGCTTCCAAGCTCAGTTCCCATGGCCCCCATACTAACCAGGGCAGCTGCCCTCTCATGGTCCAGGGGAGGTATAGTTCCTCTCCTGGTCCTTCCAGGCATCCCGGCTGGGTATGACATCCAGCCGCCTGCCACAGTGTGAATATTTTAAATATTATAATAGTATACTAATATTATTTTAATATTAGTAGTAAAATATTTTCAACCTTGAATTACTGATAGGATTTTAGTGATGGGTAGTACATTTGTTAGCACTTAAGCTTCATGGATTTAGCATCCTGGGTTCGAATTCCATGCTCGTTTATAGAGTCTGTAAATTCTCCTCGTAATGGCACCTGTTTTCCTTCATCATTCCTAAGTTGGTAAAGTGTGCGTTTATATGTGTGAGTATGCCCTGACATGGACTGGCACTCTCCTCACTGTGCTGTTTGGTGCCTACTAAAGCTGGGATAAACTTGAACTCCTCCATCACTAAGAATTGAATTAAATGAGTCTGAAAAGACCTGACTGATTGAATAATTTTCATGAATCTGTCACGGATGAGGAATCAGTCAGGACGGCACTCTTACTCTCTCTGGAGTCGTCTTTCATGAGATGAAAGGGGTGGGATGTGAACCCGGATTCAAGTTCTGCATCTAAAGACGATCTCCATTAGCCAGTTGCAGGACCGGTTCTCTCATTCTGTAGCCTAATGACATGTGCCACCAGTTCCCATATATATCTTACAATCATCTCAGGGATGCAGTACTTGCAAATAAGGTTGTGCACTTTTTATGTTAGATTTGAAAGATGTGTTTTATTTAACAGTACCTGTCTAGTTGTTTTTATAGAAGGGTACTGGCATTCATACAGTAGCTCTATTTGGATTCATCCAAGATAAAAGTTATGTTGTTGTCTATTCTGACTTTCCCATAACAATATCTTTAGAATGGTGGAAGAAAAACAATCTATCCATCCATCATCCAACCCACTATATCCTAACTACAGGGTCACGGGGGTCTGCTGGAGTCAATCCCAGGCAGCACACGGCACAAGGCAGGAAACAAACCCCAGGCAGTGTGCCAGCCCACCGCAGGGCACACACACCCACACACCAAGCACACACTAGGGACAATTTAGGATCGCCAGTGCACCTAACCTGCATGTCTTTGGACTGTGGGAGGAAACCGGAGCACCCGCACACAGACACGGGGAGAACATGCAAACTCCATGCAGGGAGGACACGGGAAGCGAACCCGGTCTCCTAACTGCGACGCAGCAGCGCTACCACTGCGCCACCGTGCCACCCAAAACAATCTATATTTATGTAATGCAAAGTTGACTGGCAGACTCACATACTCATCAATAAGAAGCGCTTTGGAGAGACAGTACAGCTAGGGCAGTAGGTATCTACTAAGAAAGGGTATTATACTATATCAGTATTTAGGGGTAACCCACCCCCACCAACAGAAAAAAATAAATATCCCAAAATCTCAGAATCACTTTGACTGAAGTGAAGTGGAAGGATGAGAGTTCAGTGACATTCAAAGAAGACGTGCTTAGCCTGGTCCATGCAGTGAAAATGACGTCAGACACAGAGGCACACCCGTGCAGTGATCTCACCAGCTGCGTTTCAGGCAAAGTCAACCACTTAAAGTGAAGCATGTTTGGGCCGAGATGGTATTTTAGAAAGGCTTGGGATACTGCTGTTGGTGAGGCCAGCACGGCCATTTAACAAAGGCTCATCAGTAATTCCAAACTCCTTACATGTGTGCTGCTGTTGTTCCTCCCTGACTGGTTGTGGGTGTTACAATATCATACTCGCCCTTCCTAACACAGCTTTACGTCTTTTAGGATTTACTCCTTGCAATGTGATATAAAATACATATACATTTAATGGACTGGGGTGATGATGTCCGTCTTAGATTGTCAAGTGTGCTTACACACAAATGAACAGGAGTGTTACTAATCAGTCAGCATGGGTTCAGATGAGGAAGGTCTTTTTTTTACTAGTATATTGGAATTCTATGAGGAAGCAACAAAAGGATATGATCAGAGCAGAGCATATGATATTATTTATCTTGACTTTCAGAAAAAAATTGACAAGGAGCTACATGAGAGGTGATGCATCAAACTAAAAGAAGTGGGAGTTCAGTGTTTAGTGTGTAGCTGGGTGCAGAACTGGCAAAGACAAGGAAGGAAGGTGATGGTGCGAGGAATCCTTCTCAGAATCAGGTGATGTTAAGTCCCACAGGGGTCAGTGCTAGGGCCGCTGGTGTTTTTAATTTATATAAATGATTTGGGTAGGAATATAAGTAACAAGCTGATTAAGTTTGCAAATGATATCAAGACAGGTGGATTGGCAGATAATTTGGAATCCGTTATATCATTAAAGAAGGATTTGGACAGCATACAGGCTTGTCCAGAATTGTGGAAAATTAAATTTCATGTAAATAAATAACACGTACAAAATAAAAATGTCAGTTTCAAATACACTTTGGGAGGTCTGGAAATTGAAAGTACACTTTATGAGAAGGATTTGGGAGTTATAATGGACTCGACATTATCAGCTGCCAGACAGTGTTCAGAAGCCATTAAGAAGCCAAACAGAATGTTAGATTATATAGCACAATGTGTGGAGTACAAGTCCACGGAGGTTATGCTCAACCTTTATAATGCACTGGTGAGACCTCATCTGGAGTACTGTGTGCAGTTTTGGTCTCCAGGCTACAAAAATTCTATAGCAGTGCTAGAAAAAGTCCAGAAATTAGCAACTGGGTTCATTCCAGGGCTACAGGGGATGAGTTAAGAGGAAAGATTAAAAGAGCTGAGTCTTTTCAGTTTAAGCAAAAGAAGACTATGAGGAGACATGATTGAAGTATTTCAAATTATGAAGGGAATTAGTACAGTGGATCGAGACTGTTATTTAAAAAATAGTTAATCAAGAACAAGGGGAAACAGTTGGAAACTTGTTAAGGGTAAATTTCACAGAAATATTAGAAAGTTTTTCTTTACACAGAGAACCACAGACATTTGGAATAAGCTACCAAGTAGTGTAGTAGACAGTAGGACTTTATGAACTTTCAAAACTCAACTTGATGTTATTTTGAAGGAATTAAATTGATAGGACTGGTCAACTTTGTTAGGCTGAATGGCCTGTTCTTGTTTAGATTGTTCTAGATTATTTTAACTGGGGTGTCCCTTTGCAAGTCAGACCATGATGTGCCACTATTCACAAAACTGGGAGTGACAGCACGCCTTGGGCAGTTTAAACAGTTGCATAGCTCAGTAAAGTGGTCCGCCATTGAAAGAAAATGGAGGAGGAGGACATTGTACATAGTTCACTAGTATATTTCTTTTCTCCTGTTCTTTTCTGTACAGTGCTTAAAACGTTCAATTTATTGCAATGGGCTGCATAAATGCACAGCCTGTAAACGTCAATGCCATATGTAATAAGTTAAAGTAAATTGTGATTCAGTGTATATTGCTTTTAAACTAAACCCTCCAAAACTTTGTAATGGTACAAGATTACAGATCAAAGCATTACATTTAAATCTGATTTGATCTGATCTGATTGAAGTTACAATTTTACAGGATGTGCTACAGGGTGAAATTATGTTTATACCCCAAATTCCCATTGCTCTGGCCAATTACCTGTTTGAATTCGAAATAACAAAGATTCCTGTAAAATTGTGTTTTCAAATAACCATCAACAAAAGTCAAATCACTAGGAAAACCAGGAACTGATCTACGGCACAAATGTCTTACTGATAGGCAATTGTATGTACCAAATGTAAGAGCAAGGAGCTTCAGTGAACTCTCTTTCACTTAAACTGCATGTATCCAGTTTTTTAGTGCCTTCAAAAAGCTGTTTTCCTCTTATTTCATATGATTTTGGTTTCCCTGTGCTAGTAAGCACCGCAGTGGAAAAAGAACACGATTCTCTGACCCTTTCTGGGGAATCCCCAGGAATTTCCAGGCTAACAGATAGAAATGAATCTACTAGAGAGATTATATCGCTTTCTAATATCCCCTGAGTCTCTTCCTGGTGGGCCATCCCTGCTGTTCCTGACACACCTACATGAATGGTGCCAGGTAGACACTTTCACTAGATGCCCAAAGCACATCAAGTGAGACACAATCTAGAAGAATACTCTACTACCCTTGTAGATTGTGAAGCTATTCAGCCCATCTAGTCTGTACCTCATTTTACTCGCTTGTTTCCTTCACTACTGAAAGCTTGTCATCCAAGCTTTGGTCCTCCATAACCATCTCTGTCTGAGTCATAACCCATAACTGCCCCTACATTATTCTGCTTATCACTCTCCTTAATCTCATTTGCTCCTTCTAATAACCAAGACGTCAACAGATAAAATTAATTAATCTGTGGCATTTGCTTCCCCTTCATCTTCAAACAGCAAGACATACCTCACCAACAGAGGATCAAAATTTCAGAACTGAATTTTTTAGAACATAAGAAAATACAAAGTTTGACAAAAGAGGAGGTAGACCATTTAGTCCATTCATGGTGCTTTTATATTCAAGCGTCTCATATTCCCGATCGTAATGACACGATACATTTTAAAAGTCTCACATCTTTTGTGCTGTCTTTTTTTTTTGCAACATCACAACAGCAACATAATGTACAGCGCTGTATTTGAGCCACTGAAAAAAAAATTAAGGACATGGTGAAAACGTGTATTTTTTGATTAAAGTGGAAATTTCGGGTTTAATCTCGAAATGTCCACTCTAACCTTGTAGTTTACTTTATCATTAAAGCAGACCGTCGTAAACGTCATCCCAGTTTTTAATCGCTACGGCAAGCAGCAATAGATCATCACACAGAACACTTTACATCTATATATATATAATTCACTAAGTCCATGGCAAGCAAGACCGAGCCCCGCCCACTAACAATTCACTAAGCAGCCGACCATGGCACACGCACTACAGAGCCAACAATTTGCGCGAGAGCGAAAGCATTTGCCAAGAATTTTTCATTAATCAAGAACGAAAGTCGGAGGTTCGAAGAAGATCACATACCGTCGTAGTTCCGACCATAAACGATGCTGACTGGCGATCTGGCGGCGTTATTCCCATGACCCGCCGGGCAGCCATTACTCCCACTAGCATGCCTCCGCATAAAGTCAAGCTTAAAATTGATTCAGTCGTCATGCTTCTCAGAAACCTCATGCCAGCAAGAAGTCTCTGTAAAGGCACTAGACTGACTGTTACCAGCATTCACCGCAATGTACTGGAATGTAAAACAATCGCAGCTGCTACCTCACAAACTGTCCTTATTCCCCAGATTTCCCTGACCCCATCAGATTTAAATTTGCCTTTTACTTTTACACGCAATTTCCTGTTAGATTGTCCTTGGCAATGACAATTAATAAGGCACAGGGACAAACTTTCAAAACAATATGCCTGTATCTGCCAAACCCAGTTTTCAGTCACAGACAGTTGTATGTTGCTCTCTCCAGAGTTCCATCTTTTCATTCACTCACAGTCGTATCCTCAAACCCACCCCATTTGGACAACTGTGTCTTTCAGGAAGTGTTCACCCATCAATACATAATTATGCGGCGTATACTACGCCGCGGGTTGACTAGTTTATGATATTCCAACTCTCTGCAAATTTAGAATCTTTAGATTTATACTTGATATCACTTTCATGATGAAATGCATTAAAGTGTGTATGTTACATTTTACAGATAAATCATTAATTTCGTTTAAATAATGAATACTGTTAATAATTACACACATGGGGGTGACACGGTGGCGAAGCGGTAGCACTGCTGTCTCGCAGGGAGTCACGTCACTGGTATTCCCTGCTTGGATTCCACACTGTGCTCCGGTTTCCTTCCAAAGATATGCAGATTTTGGGATTTGGTGCCACTAAAATGACTCCAGTGTATGTGTGTGCTTGTATTTACCTTGCAATGAGCTGAGGACCCATCCAGCGATTGTTTCTGCCTTGTGCCCAATGCTTGCTGGAATGGAGACATCCCTGGATTGATGGATTTAATCATTAAACATCCTTTTCTGAGATATTGCGGTAAGGTGTCATCGGAATTTAATGGGTGTTCCAGGCAGTTCACAACACAGAGAAGCCGAACCTATTCTTACCGTGATAATATCTTGTACTGCCACCTACTGGATTCCTCCAGATTTACGTAAAGTACGAGCGAAAGTATAGACAGTAAAATGCTTGCATAGCAGGAGCATCCGCTGCAGCATGCATCACATCACATGAAGTATAAACCCAGCCTAACATGGATCAAACATAATATTGGTTAACTAATCTGCTCAGTTAGCCAATAAAAGGCATCATTTTGCTTGACTTCTCATTGGTATAATAACCTTAAGACAAGCACAAGAACAATTCTTTTTCTCTTCTTCCTTTCTCCTCCACTCCTCCCAGGTGAGTGCAAATAAATTCTTGCATCACCTTTTGGCTGCACCCATGGAACCCAACAGGGTTGTTCCATGGCACTATAGTTGCCAGCATGCTTTCCATTTGGGTACCAAAGCCACATGGAATTCTACTTGATTGCTCCATTATATTGTCCTCCCAGCTGGGTAAGGATCTTTTATTCACCCCTGCAAGGATGATGACACACTCCTACCAACTTCATGGCAAAGACAGGAAGTCTTCTACCTTTTCTTTCTCCTGGCCCCCCAGCAAGGTAATAGACTGGGACACATCCTGGCAGGGATATATATATACATATATATATATATATATATATATATATATATATATATATATATATATATATAAGCTCCATGATGAAATATGTTTAATGATGCTATGCAAGGAACTTTTTAAAAGCTCTTTTAAAAAAAGTTGTGTTTGCTCATTGGTGTCTATGTAAGTAGTGTCTATGTCTAGTGTCTATTGGTGTCTATGTGCCCCCTCCAGCAGGGGGCTTACATGTGGTCACAGCTTGCCAGTTTGGTCAAGGTCTCAAAATGCAGATAGTTTAGGCGGCTGTATAATGTTCAGGTCCTTCCCCTAAATATTTCTCTATTATAATAAAAAAAAATCCTGGGACGAGACGAGACTTTTTAGCCTGGGATGAGATGAGACTTTTTCAGAGAGATACTTTCACATCCCGCGAGATGAGACTTTGTGCCAAGAGATTTAACCACGCCTGGGGCCAGAAATAAAAGACAAAGAGTAGATGACAAAGAAGAACGTTGTAAAGAATTCCAAAACGTTGGCCCGATACACATGCAGAGCAACTTAGAGATAATGAAAGTACTAAAATTCGAAAGCCTCAAAAAAATGATAGTAAAAATTGCATTAGCGCAAACAAATGAAAATTATTACTCTGTGAAATAACGGAACAGCAAAAGGAGATCGAATATATTGCTGGGATTTAAACTTTAAGTCGGAGACTTGTAGATCGTCTAATTATTGTTGCCATCAGGGAAAAGTAGTGTTTCCTTCCAATGAAGAGGCGTATCCACAAGAATGAAAAGATTTGTTGTTTGGTGAAAGTGAAATACACATACGTGAGCATCAGAGACGCGAAGTGGCGTAGCGCAGGCCGGGGGATTGACGGGCAAAGCTCCCTAGTATATATATATATATATATATATATATATATATATATATATATATATATATAATGTAAATTATAATAAAAATATATTGCTTATATTCATATACCTTTATACTTGGGGATGGTATTTACTACTGTATAAAAAGGCAATGAATAAAATAAATATTAGTTGTTTGCTTGATTAATAAACAGACTGTTTGTTAATTATTTATTAATCCCTTTTAAGTACACTGTAATATTTTATAGATGCACTCTCACGTGATGCTGTACAAACTCAAGATTAATCATTAGACTGGAAGAGGCAGTGATTCAGAGAGTGGTTTGCAGATGAGTGCAGAATTTCCATAAATACAGGAAAAGCAGGTTTTGTTACAAGTTAGTAAAATGCAACAAACGACTTGGTTGAATTTTTATATGACAATAAAATATCAAAGTTTAAGGAAGACAGAACTTTCAGTGTGAGATACTTATGCTCAGTACTCACGGTGCTGGAGAGTGGCAATGTGATGCATGTCGATTACCACATGCAAGGAAGAATTTCACGGTATTCAGGAAAATGTAAACATAATTAACATACAAGAAGAAAAAATGTATACACATCTTGCTGTTGTACTGGAAATGACAGGGGGAAAAACTATTATTGTATAAGGATTGATTTTTAGGACAGTGTTACAGTTTTGTTTTTGAATGCTTTGCTCGTCTTTAAGTGGAAAAAGAAGATTTCCTTAGCAGTGACTTGAGTGTTCTACTCATGGAGTCACTCAACTCCGGATCTGACTGCTGGACGGCTGAGTATCAATCTATGAGGGAAAAGTCTGTAACTTGTGTGCTTGTGTCACAGCGACCTCTAGTGTAGGATTTTCATACATGCTTAGTACTAGGGTGTTGTACCGTGTTAGCCATTATGAATGTAGAGAAAAGCCAAGCAAAATGACACCTTTTATTGGCTAACTAGAAAGATTACAATATGCAAGCTTTCGAGGCAACTCAGGCCCCTTCTTCAGGCAAGATGTCATACAGAAACTGGAGTTCCCTATGTTTATATACACACTCTAGGACAAGAAACAACATTGGTAAATATTTAAATGAGAGATTTTGAATGTAAAAAATTAACAGATTCATTCAGGCTAGGGTTAATTTAGCAAGAGAGAAAAGAACAATGTATTGTCAAGATCTCTGGATAAGATAACTGTCCAACAAAGTCTTTTGAAGTTTGTAATGAGTTTTTTCAAAACAATGTGGGTCTGTAGACAGGTTGTCTGTTATTCTGAGAGATGTAAACAATCCTGATATCTGGCCATAAAACTCTTGTCTTTATTCAGTCCATGTTGTAAAGTATTAAATTTTAGCATGAGTTTAACTTCCCATTCTTTTCTCTCTTGCTGTGTTTTGAAGTTGCCCATAAGCACTGTGACCTTAAAGTCCTTCTCACAGTGTCCATGGCTGTTGAAGTGGGCCGCCACAGGAACATCTGTGTTGCCATGTTTAATGTGGAACCTGTGTAAGTTCATTCTCTGGCGGAGTGTTTGTCCAGTTTCTCCCACATAGAGTGCAGTGTCAGGACATTTCATGCAGAAAATTAGGTAGACTACATTAGATGATCTGCAGGAAAATGATCCCTTGATGTGATGTTCAAGTCGGCAGTGTGGTATAACTATACGGTCTGTATCATAGATGTGGGCACATGTTTTGCATCTTTTCTCACCAACAGAAAATGGCACATCTCCATGCCTACAGAAAAGATGCAAAACATGTGCTCACATCTATGATACAGACCGTATAGTTATACCACACTGCCGACTTGAACATCACATCAAGGGATCATTTTCCTGCAGATCATCTAATGTAGTCTACCTAATTTTCTGCATGAAATGTCCTGACACTGCACTCTATGTGGGAGAAACTGGACAAACACTCCGCCAGAGAATGAACTTACACAGGTTCCACATTAAACATGGCAACACAGATGTTCCTGTGGCGGCCCACTTCAACAGCCATGGACACTGTGAGAAGGACTTTAAGGTCACAGTGCTTATGGGCAACTTCAAAACACAGCAAGAGAGAAAAGAATGGGAAGTTAAACTCATGCTAAAATTTAATACTTTACAACATGGATTGAATAAAGACAAGAGTTTTATGGCCAGATATGAGGATTGTTTACATCTCTCAGAATAACAGACAACCTGTCTACAGACCCACATTGTTTTGAAAAAACTCATTACAAACTTCAAAAGACTTTGTTGGACAGTTATCTTATCCAGAGATCTTGACAATACATTGTTCTTTTCTCTCTTGCTAAATTAACCCTAGCCTGAATGAATCTATTAATTTTTTACATTCAAAATCTCTCATTTAAATATTTACCAATGTTGTTTCTTGTCCTAGAGTGTGTATATAAACATAGGGAACTCCAGTTTCTGTATGACATCTTGCCTGAAGAAGGGGCCTGAGTTGCCTCGAAAGCTTGCATATTGTAATCTTTCTAGTTAGCCAATAAAAGGTGTCATTTTGCTTGGCTTTTCTCATACATGCTTAGAAAGGATGTAGAACTTCTAAATACCCTTCCTGTTCTAAGGCAAGAAGACTTCTGATATGCCAGCTAATTATTTTAGATCGCATTTACTGTCTTGTGTTTATAGTACAACGAAATGCTTACAACATTTGCAAGTTTTCCACAGACCAGTTATGACAGTGCTGTACCAGCAACGTGTAATTAATGCCAATGCAGAGGGTAGAATAAAAAGATCGCACAGTATGCATAAAAGATCACACAGAGTATGAATATTAGATACGTAATCACTGCTGCACCACAGAGCAGACATATGAAGAAAGAGTCATCATCAGGAAAGGCTACGTTCATTTTGTAAATCGTACATCCAGAGTTCAATCCCTGGTGGGCAACAAAGATGAACCAGTTATAAACACACACACACACATATTATTTATATATAAAGGCTCCCTGGAACACATCATTCAAACAGAAAAGGTACCTGCAGACAATGCACCGGAAATATGGTGTGCTATGGCCAACCAGTTACACACAAAGGAGGCGCGACAGTCGTGCGGACACCATCACCTGTGAGAGCAATTAACCAGGGACCCTACAAAAACCTCCTTAAATAAAATCAACATCACCCAGGGTAAACTTCGAAATAACATTTTAAACGTACAAAATTACTGTAAAATGAATGGAACGATGCGATCTGCCCAGAATTCTACAGCCTCCCAAAAAATCCACAACACCCCTTTAAAATGTAGACCCGTGGTCAGCCTAACAGATGGACAAACTTACAATTTATCTAAAAGACCTTTTCTTTATATGCTCAAACGTTTAACATATGGCTCAGATTATTCTGTTAATAGCGCTGAGATGACAATGAGTTGTCCATTATGTAAAGCACTTTGAGCTACATCATTTGTATGAAAATGTCCTATATAAATAAATGTTGTTCTTGTTATTACAGCTCCTGTATCCAATGCTGATGAGGAGATCGTGGTCTGTTTTGATGTTATATACTACGATCCCAATTCATCTGGCCACAAAGACTTTACTGACAAAACTAAATAAAGACCCCCACCACAACGGCACGAATGAAGCTGACCACTAAGGACGTGATGCATCTCATATCACTTTGCCAAAATACCAACTTCCATTTTAATGGAAAATACGATAGACAGGAAGAAGACATGTCATTGGGATCTCCGTCATCAGGACTCTTTGCTGAACTGGTTATGTATCGATTTGAACGTGCGGCTCAAAATTAGTTTACACCTAAACTCCATATGCGCTGCATCGACGACACATTCGTCATATTAAAAATCAATTTTACAGCTACTTCAGCTCGGTATCACCTGCAATCCAATTCACGATAGAAAAAGAAATGAACGGACAGATCCGTTTCCTTGACATTTCAGTTGAAAGCTGTAACCTCGCCGTTTAATTATGAGAGTTTATCGCAAGGAATGTTAGGCTGAAAATGCTACACTTTTCCAGCAGCCACCCTTCATTCCGTTAGGGCTCTGTTCTAAAGGATTAAATCCCATTGTAACACAAAGGACACAAAAAAGAATGAAAGATATGATCTTTTCGTCTGTTCACATCAAACGGCTACCCTAAGGCATTCATTAAACTATTAAGGAGACGTCACAGACCTCAGCAAACAGTCGACTCCAACTCGGTGCCCCCCACCGCACTTACCACACATACACACCCTTATCATTGTGGCGGGTCAGAAAGCACTGCACGCGTCCTGTCCAGATCTGGGATCAAGATATCGCACAAACTAGCAAACACGTTACGGACTGGCATGTTCAATGCTAAAAGCAAAAAGTCAACCACGAAGACAGGAAACGCAGTTTACAGCATTCCATGCAGAATCCCAGAGAAACTACTAAAACACTCGCAGCACGAACATCATAATGCCGTTAGAAGGAAAGATCCAAGGTCTCTGATTGACACACATACAAGTTTAACTGGGACACTGTAAAATTAAGGGCCAACACTAAGGTCAGGTTTATACTTCACGCGACGCGACTCATGCTGCAGCGGGCGCTACTGCTACGCATGCGTTGTACTGTTTATATTTGCGCGCGTACTTTACGTAAATCTGGAAGATTCCATCAGATGGCAGTGCGAGATATCATCAGAGTGAGAACGGGGTTATTTTTCGTACGTGGATTACTCCTTAGCCGGATGTAATTGTTGACGATTTGGCCTGATCCTGGATCTGTCGGTTTTTTTAAACTCTTGCTGGAAGTGTTGTCATAGCAACACATCCAAATCCGCAAACCTGCTCGGAGCAGGTTTGTTCTACGTAAACAAGAATTAGTTTACACACGTGATCAGTGACGGTGCGTGGACGTCATCCAGTCAGAGCTTCGCCGTTCATGAATGAGCGACCAATTGATATTGGTGCGCAAATTATACGAAGAGAATTTCATATAAAAAGGGTTTTGCGCGATCGGCAAGATCCTTTATTGCCCCCGGAGGAAATTCTGTACGAAAGATACCGCTTTAGCCGAGGGGGAATATTGTACCTCAAAGATTTATTAGCTCCGTATATTCGAAGTCAAACTCGGCGAAGTCGGGCTCTCACAACCACACAGACAGTAGGCATTGCTTTGAGGTTTCTTGCAAGCGGCACTTTTTTATATACTGTAGGCGATGCGGAACATCAATCGAAAAGTGCAGTTTGCCAGGCAATTCGTAAAGTCTGTTTGGCTCTGAAACATTTCCTTCAGGTTTTCATTGTGTTTCCTGGACACCTGCATGTGCAGACAATAAAATAGGCGTTTCATGCCATTGCAGGTAGGTAATGCAGAGGCTAAAACACCCACAGTTCCATAAAGAATCCCACAATCAGCCTAACATTCTCATTACCAGGATTTCCAAATGTGATTGGGGCACATGGAACTGATCAGAGTGGAGTTTGATCAAACATTATTTGGAAAATTTACCTCTCCTCCTGATGAATAATCAGACATAGTGTCTTCATCAAATATTTGACCTTCGTTAATATCTCGTTGGTCAGACACAGGTTCAAGGGATATGACATTCCCTGCAACTGACCCAACAAAAAAGAGGGCTATATGGAACATACCTATAGCACACATGGAGGACAAATATGCAGTGACCATCCTTTACCTGAAATGAAGTGACCACTGCTTCCTGCCACTGGTTCTGAGGAGGAGCTTCCCCCTGGAATGCCCTCAGAAACAGGGCGATGGGCATTTTACTGGAGAGCCAACTCTTCTGCAGGGGTTAGGTCTGGACCGCGTGGACCTCCACCTGTTTTTTGCTTGTCTGCCTCCTTATTAGCTTTACAATTAATGTTTTTTATATTATATATGATTCTTTATGTCAACAATTCTTTAAATAGTTATATACCAATATTTACCAGTTTGAAGTATATTCTTGTACTTCACTTTAACCTGTTCCCATGTTCTCCTTGTGCTCACGTTTGATCTGGAATTATGACATATTAAATAATAATTAATCTGACACATAGGAAATGAAACGCTGCATTCAGTAAGTACAATGTACACTACTTAGCGTTTAATTTTTTCGGCCACTTTTTGCCAGCCGTCTTTTCTGGTCTGGGCTGCTTTTGCAGTGTTACCCCTTATGTATATTAAATCTTGAAAATCTTTGTGTCCTTCGAATAAAAGGTCTTGCGCCGCGTGTGTGAAAAAAAATGCGCCCGTTCTTTTGTCATTTTGTTGCAGCCTATCAAAGACTTGCTGATCATGTTTTCTAGACTCAATATATATGGGCTTTTCACTCAGCGTGGGCGCGCGCATTCATCTCGTATGATTAGATCCAGCTACACTAATCTAATACACAGCTGCGTTTGAAAAACCGACTTATCTGGATGAGTTTCACTGGCATTAACTCATCCAAGATGAGGCACCTGATCTCGGATGGTTTAAGCGACGTACGAAAAATACCCCCCAGGTTCGGGTTCGTTGTGTTGTGCATTGCCTGAAACTCCCGTTAAATTCCGAAGACACCTTGCTGCAATTTCTCTGAAAAGGATGTTTAATGATTAAATCCATCAATCCAGGGATGTGTCCACTCCAGCAAGCATTGGGCACGAGGCAAAAACAATCTTTAGACCTCGTCGCAAGGTGAATACAAGCACTCACATACACTAGCGTCATTTTAGTGTCACCAAATCTGCATATCTTTGGATTGAAACCGGAGAACACTGTGGAAACCCAGCAACAAAACATGTAAACTCCAGGCAGGGAACACCAACTACGTGAGTCCATGAGAGACAGCAGCGCTACCACTCTGCCACTGTGTCACCCCCATGTGTGTTATTATTAACAGTATTCATTATTTAAACGAAATTAATGATTTATCTGTAAAATGTAACATAAATACTTTAATACATTTTATCATGTAAAATCATGTGTTCTGTGTGGTGATCTGTTGCTGCTTGCCGCTGCTGTCAGGTCAGGATGAAGCCCCAGAAGCTGGTAGTGATTAACAACTGGGTCGGTTTTAAGATGACGTTTACGAAAGTCTAACTTAATGATAAATGTAAACTACGAGGTTAAAATTGACATTTCCAGTTTAAAGCCGAAATGTCCACTTTAATCACAAAATACACCTTTTCACCATGCCCTTAATTTTTTTTTCTCTGTGGCTCAAATACAGCGCTGTACATTCTTTTGCCGTTGTGAAGTTGCAAAAAAAGACCGCACAAAAGAGACTTTTAAAATGTATTGTGCCATTATGCGACGCTTGAATATAAAAGCACCACGAATGCATCTGTATGTTGGCATTTTGCTTCACCACATCGGACCATTCATCAAATATCGAAGCATGCACATCGATCTCGGAGGATCCTCAAAGCCCAAGTAGATATTGCAGCAGACTGGAATAAAATGGGCCTGACATATAACTGTCGACTTCAGCCAATCATATATTAAATTTGTGTACGTCAGGCACTTTTATCAGCTAATTGCAAATTTAAACATCGCGGTCAATCACCTTTTTATTCAGCAAATCGCCAGTCGGTGTTGTCATTCAATTCCACTTTAGCCAATTGCGTTATGGATATGTAAAAAGAAAGGTGGGAGTAATTTGTAAATGTGGACGTGTAAATAATTTCTAAAGGTGGACGGTCAAGATAAAGTGACTGTAATAGATGGAGTGTATATTCGTAAAATACAACTGTGCCGGTAGCCTACTAGTGCCACTATCTTACACTATAACACTCTTGTCGAGTACTTTATTAAGACTGCAGTGTATTTTTACCACAGTCATTTATGATTAGCAGTTTTGAAAAATAATCATCATAAAACTTTGAATACGAGATGTTTATCGTTACTAAACAACATCTGAAGAAAATTTCAATGAACATATGAATACAAATTTGTGTCCGACTAATTTTAATGGATTGACGTAGACTCAAATGTGGACTATACTTGATTAAATCAGTCAGATTAAAACAAATATTTGACTGTTGTTGTTTACTCGAATGTCCAGATGAAATAGTCACCCACATTTAACAAGTCACACTGAAGACGGGCTATAAAGTTAAATTTTTACTTCTATAATACACAACTCAAAAATGTGCTTTATTGCATTCATTACTATTTATTAACGTTTGTTTGTTTATTTAAGTATTCCTAAAGAATTCAAGGATTCCTGGAATCATTGTAGCCCCTTCTGCCCACAGATCAGCCTCTGTTCTTTGTTTGCTAATGTGTCTCAAATATTCAGTATTCATGTCTGTTCTCAACATACCAGCAGCTCTAGTGATTTTGTTGCCTGTGGATTCAAGTTTTTTTAGCTGTATTATGATTACAGAATATTACAAATCACATACTTGACACTCTCAAATTCAAACACCAAGGAATAGACAACCTTTAAGAAAGCTGGCAATAAAATCGTGAACTGAAAGCATCCTTTGGCTATCTCTACGTGTTATAATTGTTAAATGAAAGAAACAAGGTTATCATTGAGCTAATAGTCACCTTTCAGTTATTATTTTTATAATGAAATTTACTATGTTAAATGATCTGTGAAGAGCAAATTTTATGCCTTAAGAGTAATAATTTTGAAGTTTTTGTGACTGTACACCTGTTAATCAGGCTATTCAATTATTTGACTTAGTTGGACCTTTATTGCTTTTGGGATTGTTAATACCTCTTTAAGACCATCAAATATATGTTTATTATAATACATATTACTTATGCAAAAGTTACATTTAGAGATTGAAACTTGACAGATGTTTGTTCATATCTCATTTAGCCTCCATTTAACTCCATCAGGTCCTAGGTGTGCTAAACACATCAGCCTGTCTTTAGTGTCTCTGAGACTGGAGGAGGACTTATTGACAGGAGTCCATCTGTATAGCAGGCACTGATGTGCATCAGCATCACTATTGTTAACAAGTTAGAGATGGCAGATATTTCACCTGGGCATAATCCTATATGACTACCCAAGCATAAAGCATATTAATAGCACACCGAATGGGTATATTCCAGTAGAACTGACCATATGGCCCTGACATAACAACCTGTACAGCTGTAAATGACTCCACTTTACTGGTTATTATGGCACACACTACACAGAATCTGTCAAGTCTTAACCATTAAATAATTCAATCTGAACAGCTGGGAATTTAATTTGGCAATGATATTTCTGCTAAGGCGTTTTTTATTCTTGTTTGTCATAGGTTTATACTGAAAAACTGGTTTACATCAATGTAGTTTTCTATAGGATATATATATACATATATAACACAGACACATACTTAATGTCAACACCTTAGCATAACAAGGTTCTAGCTCTGATTCATGGTTTTAGAATACTGAGCTTCAAAAGTTTTGACTCTCTATTTATCAGGTGTATACAATCCTGGAGACAGAGGTGGAGGTGGCAGAGTTAAAGATGCTAAGATTTGCATTGGATGAGACGTGGATGGACAGGATTAAAAATTAGGACATTAGAGGGTCAGCTCATGTTGGACGGTTGGGAGACAAAGTCAGAGAGGTGAGATTGCATTGGTTTGGATAGATGCTGGGTATGTTGGGAGAAGGGAGCTAAGGATAGAGTTGCCATGCAAGAGGAAAAGAGTCAAAGTCAAAGTGAACTTTATTGTCATCTCAGCCATATACAAATATACAGATAGACGAAATTGCGAAGCTCAGGGTCCACAGTGTCACAACATGACGTGCAAATACTAAATTAAAAATAGAATTAAAATTTAAAATTAAAACACAAACAAGACAAGACATTGTGCAAAGACAAGACAAAGAAGTAGCAGCACTATTGACGTGTAAGATATGTAATATAATACAGTAAATAAATAATAGATAATACAGAAATGATCAGTGTATGCTAATAGTTGTTTAAGACATGTAAACAATGACAGGTCAGAGTGTTTCACAGCAGAAGGATAACAAGAGTGTCAAAATACTTATAGGTCAATATGAGATTTTTAGTTCTTCTCTACATGCACACTCATCTTTGCAGGAAAGTGGCTTGCATGTATAAAAGTTCTCTTTTTAGAGGTGGCTGAGGCAGTGTAGAAGGTCCCAAGGGGCAGCCTGGTGTTAAGGAGTGTAACAGGTTGGGGGTAAAAACTCTCCTGCAGCCTGACAGATCTGACTCTGATGCTGCAGTATCTTCTCTTGGATGGCAGAAGTGTGAAAAGTCCATGTGAGGGGTGTAAGGGGTCCTGCACAATGCTGCAGGCCTTATGGACACTGCATTTGTAAAATAGGTCCAGTAGTGAAGGGAGAGGCACCCCAATAATGTTCTCTGCTGTCTTCACTATCCTTTGCAGGTGCTTGTGGTCGGATATGTTGCTGTTGCCATACCATGCTGTGATGCAGCTGGTCAGAACACTCTCAATGGTGCCTCTGTAGAACATGGTGAGGATGGAAGGGGGAAGACTTTGCTTGCTTCAGTCGCCTCAGGAAGTATAGTCTCTGCTGGGCTTTCTTGATTAGTGATGAGGTGTTATGTTTCCACGTAATTTCCACAGTTATGTGCACACCGAGGAACTTGGTACTCCTAACAGTCTCCACATCTAAACCATTGATGCTGAGTGGGATGTGGGCAGGATATGATATTCTGAAGTCCACGATTATCTGTTTTGTCTTGTCGACATTGAGAGATAGATTATTGTCTTCACACATGCAGACAGCCGTTCCACCTCATCTCTGTATGCTGTTTCATCATCCCTTATTATCAGTCCCAGCACCGTCGTATCATCCACACAGTTGATGATGTGGTTGGTGTTGTGCGTGGCTGTGCAGTCGTGAGTCAGCAGGGTGAACAGCAGTGGACTAAGCACGCAGCCCTGCGGTGCTCCAGTGCTCAGTGTGATGATGCTGGAAGTGTTGTAGCCCATCCGAACTGACTGTGGCCTCTCTGTGAAGAAGTCCAGGATCCAATTGCAGAGGGTGGTGTTCAGGCCCAACCTGCTCAGTTTTACAAGCAGCTTTTGAGGGATGATTGTGTTGAAGGCAGAGCTACAGTCTATGAATAGCATCCTGACATATGTGTCTTTTTTATCCAGATGTGTCAGGGAGAGGTGAAGGGCAGAGCATATGGCATCCTCAGTTGACCTGTTTGAGCAGTATGCAAACTGAAGAGGGTCAAGGGAGGCAGGGAGATTAGTCTTTATGTGTGACATGACTAACCTTTCGAAGCACTTCATTATGATTGACGTGAGTGCAACTGGTCGGTATTCATTCAGGCATGTCACTAAGCGAAGGTTTATGGATGTGGTGAGGGAGGACATGCAGGTGAAGAGAGTAATGGAGCAAGATGCAGAGGATAGGAAGATATGGAAAAAGATGATCTACTGTGGCAACCCCTAATGGGAGCAGCCGAAAGAAAAAGAAGTTCTTCAATCCTTTTTCTTTAATTTTGTTCCTATATGTAAAAGATGCATTTTTAGTTAAAAAAGGCAAGTTTTATTGAAAATGTGACTCCCAAAAAAAATAAAGTATAAGATCCATATTATTCTAGACTATGTTTGTAAGTGAACAGCAATATCTTGATCTGGATGCTCAGTTTCCAAGCTGTTTTATCTTGTGGGATTACAGGCGAGTCCAGCAAAGTCCATACCATTTGTAGACCATGTTGTTACAAGTGGAGGCTCTGGTCAAATCTATCAATTCTAGTTGTGTTAATGTATCATTTGATTGGGTCAGCACAAATTAAAACACTCAGTATTGTCACAACCAAAAACAAAATTTTATTAATAATTATTCATTATAAATTGTACAACCAGTTCAAGAAATATTTAAAATTAACAATAATGATGGGTCAGTTGAATTGAAAGAAAGAATGGACAAAGAAGATTAATTTAACAAACAGATTGATCGAGGAATATACTGAAGCTGAAGTATTAAAACTGCAGCATGCCCACTTCTATATATTACTAGCAAAATACCCGCGCTTCGCAGCGGAGAAATAGTGTGTTAAAGAGGTTATGAAAAAAAAAGGAAACATTTTAAAAATAACGTAACATGATCCATCCATCCATCCATTTTCCAACCCGCTGAATCCGAACACAGGGTCACGGGGGTCTGCTGGAGCCAATCCCAGCCAACACAGGGCACAAGGCAGGAACCAATCCCGGGCAGGGTGCCAACCCACCGCAGGACACGTAACATGATTGTCAATGTAATTGTGTTGTCATTGTTATGAGTGTTGCTGTGTTTTATATATATAAAATACACACACACACATATAAACATATATATACATATACATATACACATATATATACATATCTACATATATATATATATATATATACATATACACATCCACATATCAACATATATATATACACATATATACACACACACACGCTTTATGGGTGATGATTGTTTTACTCTTTTTATGTTTATTTTATTTTATTGTAGAATCAACTCCTATCTGCGCACAGCAGGGCAGCCGTGGGCGGATGCGTATGGTGTATTCACTCCATGTTATCGTGCATTGCGCTGTCAGTGGTATTTTGATAAAAGAATTTGAACAACATATAAGAAGCGTATAAATTATTAAACAGTAAAACATTAACATTTAAGAAGTAAAGTTACATTAAGTACTGCTGCAGTGCCTTCGGGTATACCTCATTTTTTGTTTGCCCATTACATGCTTAAATGTATAAATTTTTTGGTGCACCTACCGGAGAACACGCGACATATAACCGAGCGTGGGAGAAGCATGGATTTTAAACACGCGTTGAGTTCATCTGCTGGTCTCCCTCGTGGAATAACTGGTAATGTTTGACTAAAATCTACAGCGAGTAAAACGACATTACCTCCTATTTTTTTTTTTACGATCTCTGAGATCTTGCTTTTTTCGGTTCAAGGCTTCATAAGCTCTTTTATGTTGTATGGTGTACTTATCCCAAACCATCATCTTTGAATGTTGCAAGACTTTCGCCTTGTATGTAGATCGGGGTAATTACATTCATTGCATTCCTAGTCTGAATCACAATCTGATTGTATGGGTGGTTACCTGGCACTGTAGGGTTGCCACCCGTCCTTTAAAATACGGAATCGTGCCGCGTTTGAGAATGAAATTGCGCGTCCCGTTTTGAATCAATACTAATCAATCAAGATTTATCCCGTATTTTTATTATCATTTTTTTTTTAAAGCAGCGTCTCATGCAAATCATCCCACACGCATTTTATGAAGATGCCTCCTTTCCTACTTTTGATTGGGTAATACTTGATGTCATCGTTAGTTTGATTGGTGTTTTTAACTGTCCAGTGAGGAGGGCGTGTCTTTTAAGTAGAGTCTGCAAAGAGTTGGCACTGAGATGTGGCGTCAGCGCCATAGTTGAAGCCCCTAACGTTGCGGTCAGCAAGTCGGCTAACATCCGCCATGTGCCGTCTTTCAGTTGCGAGAAGCAGATCATAGAATGGTTGAAACTGTTGCCCTTAACGTTGCGCCATGGCGTGTGGTTCGTTTATACCTCGTGTCTTCTCATTAAACTTTTATCTCGCGAATATGTTATTGCAATCCGCAGCGGGAGCGTTTCTATAAACTTAATTTAAACTTACGTTTTACACCGTGCTTTGTTTCCCTTATGAACATGCTTGTATGCTTAACTCGCTCCGTTCTCAATTGTTTAATTAATTTTTTGCTCTTCGCTGTTTGCGGCTCTTCCTCCATTTCCCCCTACTTCGTTCTTTTATCTCGCGAATATGTTATTGCAATCCTTAACGGGAGCGTTTCAATAAACTGATTGAAAATAGTTTTGCATTTACCTTTTTAGTAAAAGGCGAGCTTTTAAGCCTGAGAAATCACCCCGTAAATGCACACGTTTAATTGGACATGTGTTAATATGTATGGTTACACAGTATTAAAAGACAGTGAACAACGTCAGTTACCTTTGTTCCCGCGTTTGATAAAAGGTGAGCTTTTAAGCCTGAGAAATCACCCCGTAAATGCACACGTTTAATTGCACATGTGTTAATATGTATGCTTACACAGTATTAAAAGACAGTCAAAAATTAACGTCATTTACCTTCGTTCCCGCGTGTGACTCGTGCTGTAAATCTCTTCCTTGTTTTTAGTTCACGTGATTACGTAGGAGGCGTGATGACGTGATACGTGACTCCGCCTCCTCCATTACAGTGTATGGACAAAAAATATGTTCCAGTTATGACCATTACGCTTTGAATTTCGAAATGAAACCTGCCTAACTTTTGTAAGTAAGCTGTAAGGAATGAGCCTGCCAAATTTCAGCCTTCCACCTACACGGGAAGTTGGAGAATTAGTGATGAGTGAGTCAGTCAGTCAGTGAGTGAGTGAGTGAGTCAGTCAGTCAGTGAGGGCTTTGCCTTTTATTATTATAGATATACAAATAAAAGAACAATGTAATGGGGATAGACATGTTTACTTGTAATGTAAAAAAAGGAATAAAACTGTACAATGCAGTTATAGAAATTAATGAAAAAATGCAGATGACATGAATTGGCTAAAAACAGATAAGCAGATAATTTCAAATATGCAGAACTTAATCAACGATCTTTAACAAAGTGTCCTTTATTATTTATAGCAAAATACCCGCGCTTCGCAGCGGAGAAGTAGTGTGTTAAAGAGGTTATGTAAACATATATATACATATACTGTACATATATAAATATATATACATATCTACATATACATATACAGTATATACATATACACACATATCAACATATATATACACATACATATACACATCCACATATATGTACATATACATATATACATATACACATACATACATAGTGCGTTGTAACATGGGCTGTGATTGTTACATGGGAGGGAAACGACAAATCACAGCTTCCCGCTTTCTAATCGGGTCTGTGATTGGTGCTTTGAAGGATGCCCAGATCACACAGTATCTCCCCTTAGGAGAGGCGTTAGGCAAGTGTAATTGAATAGCAGTGCTGCAAGTTTAGCTTTACACCTGTTTTTAAGGCTTATTGACTGAAAGGGGCTTTCATGAAAAAAGTTAGGGCTTTGCTACAGGATACACCCTCCACAAGTTAAGGAAGTAAAAATAAAGGTATATATTTCTGTTTTATTTAAACCTTTTAAGTTTGTATGCGGGCGGTATGGTGGCGCAGTGAAAGGTGCCAGTTAGGAGACCCGGGTTCGCTTCCCTGCGTGGAGTTTGAATGTTCTCCCCGTGCCTGTCTGGGTTTCCTCCGGGTACTCCGGTTTCCTCCCACAGTCCAAAGACATGCAGGTTAGGTGCATTGGCGATTCTAAATTGTCCGTGGTGTGTGGGCGTGTGTGGGTGTGTGCGCCCTGCGGTGGGCTGGCACCTTGCCCGGGGTTTGTTTCCTGCCTTGTGCCCTGTGTTGGCAGGGATTGGCTCCTGTATTTAGGATATAGCGGGTTGGATAATGGATGGATGGACATTTGTATGCATAGCCCCATTTGCCCGTTTTCGTTTTTTTTCTTTCTTCAGTAATATTTCAGCAAACCCGGAGCTTGTCAGTTCAAATCCTGGTACTGACACCACTGTGTGACCCTGAGGAAGCCACTTCACCTGCCTGTGCTGCAAAAAACAAAAGTAATGTAACAAATTGTACCTCAGATGTTGCAAGTTGCTGGAATAAAGGCATATGTCAAATAGATAAATATGTATTATACACATAAGAACTATTCATTTATTTCAGTTAAGTCATCTGCAGCAAACCTTTATAAATGAGGGTTTCTCCTTTTTAGATAGTGCAAACTGTTTCTTCTTCATTGAGGTTTTCTCTTGGAGAGCTTTTTTCATTTCATTGAAAATGAAAGCAGCAGCTGCCAAAATATGTAGCTTTCTTATTAATTTTTCAACATTGTGTAAAATAACTTTATAAAGTAACATAAAAGGTTTAAATACTGGTTATCCTTTTACACTAAAATATTACTAAAGAGATACAAAAAAAGTAAAATGCATATGTTGTTTTTCTTTAAGGAGATTAAATATTACTGAAGAAAGAAAAAAAAAAAAACTAAAACAGCCAAATGGGGCTATGCATACAAACTTAAAAGGTTTAAATAAAACAGAAATATATACCTTTTATTTTTACTTCCTTAACTTGTGGAGGGTGTATCCTGTAGCAAAGCCCTAACTTTTTTCGTGAAAGCCCGTTTCAGTCAATAAGTCTTAAAAAGAGGTGTAAAGATATTGACAATAAGCTACTCAAACCCACCAAGACATGCAATCGTTTAAATCAAGGCGCGAGTCGAAAAACACCATCCCATACTATTGGTTAACGATTAACACATTTCTATATGTATTGTGAGCATAGAATACAACTGATGATATGTTGCGCTTATTTATCTGGTGTACCGACATTTTTGCGCGTTTAACGGCTGAAATCTAACGTGGTTTGTGCCCTTCAGAATGAAAACAGTTTGCATTTACCTTTTTAATAAAAGGCGAGCTTTTAAGCCTGAGAAATCACCCCGTAAATGCACACGTTTAATTGCACATGTGTTAATATGTATGCTTACACAGTATTAAAAGACATTCAACAATTAACGTCATTTACCTTCGTTCCCGCGTTTGACTCATGCTGTAAATCTCTTCCTTGTTTTTAGTTCACCTGATTACGTAGGAGGCGTGATGACGCGATACATGACTCCGCCTCCTCCATTAGAGTATATGGACAAAAAAGAGGTTCCAGTTATGACCATTACGCGTAGAATTTCGAAATGAATCCTGCCTAACTTTTGTAAGTAAGCTGTAAGGAATGAGCCTGCCAAATTTCAGCCTTCCACCTACACGGGAAGTTGGAGAATTAGTGATGAGTGAGTGAGTGAGTGAGTCAGTCAGTCAGTCAGTCAGTGAGGGCTTTGCCTTTTATTAGTATAGATATCAATAGTTAAATCAAATTTACACAACTCTATTATGCACAGTCAGTTTAACACTCAGAAATAAAAAAAGTCAAAAGACAAATAAAGCAAGTGACATGTTTATTAGAGTAGGGGTTGAAATGGAATCCCAAGTTTAAATGCCTTAGTGATGCTGTCCTTGTGCTTCCAACTGTTACAATACAAGTACAGTATGTCAAACTTATCTCTCTCACTAAAAAGATTTACTTTCACCAATACTAAAAGTGTATTAATGCATATTTTAAATTTCACTTTAAACATATATTTACATTTATTTATATATATTTAGTTTATATTCTTGTCTAAATTCGCTACAAGTAAAATGGTATTCTGTTTAACAGAATAATGGTGCTGAAAAGAAAAAGAAAGGACCGTTCCCCCCCCCCCCCAACACCACATGACATACCACTCACTGTCTGCTGGTCCATCAATGAACAGATCTTCTGCCTCTGGTAATGAAATCCTCTTAACTATTCCTAGAGCTTTAATAAGAGCCGATCAGAAATACAGAAAAACAGGATGTTATTCATACAGACACTTTCTGTACTCATTACAGATTTACTGTAGCTAAATGAACCTCTGGCATAAGCACATCCAGAATGATGTGAAATCTATCGATCTTTTCAAAAGTGCCTACAGCTCTTCACAGAACTTCATTGTAGAGGCCATCTGTCAGCTCCTCATCTTCTACTGTATATAGGTCATTACCCGGTGACCTTTAGGATCTTCATCATTTTTAAACCATTTGGATGACACCTTTTGAGATACAACAGCCTGCTGGACAAGAAAATACAAGAGTTTGGCGCTATAAAGTCATCATAGCTCTTTGCTACTAGATAGATTACAATAACAAAGTTTTACTTGTAGTGGGGCCATATAAGTGTTGTTGTTTACTGTGCTTGCACTCTGTCGTGTCTCGTCACATCACCCCATTTAAACTAGTATGTGTTTGTTTAAATGTCGTCCCCGTAAGAAGAAACGGGGAAGGCTGTTGCGGGGAGACAGCGACCCCCTGGAAACATCAGAACCGGAGGTTTTTCCATTACATCTGGCTCATTATTATTTAGATAGATAGATAGATAGATACTTTATTAATCCCAATATTTAAATGGAAAGGAGAGAAAGAAGAGGTAGGGAGAGGAGAGAGAGATGGAGATTCACCTAACCACAACTGATCATCAATTTCTGCCTTCATTCACATACCAACATTTTTCCAGTTTGCTTCTCACTCGGCCGGTTTACTGCAACGCATTCATCACCAGAAACCCCGGGGTTGGACATTATTTTCCACCATTGCTGAGGAATCACGGTGAGATTGTTCCGGTATTTCATTCAGGAGACTCAAACACAAACATTTTGGGACAGCTATCAGTAATTTGGACACTTATTTACCCGGACTTATTTTCACGTTCATTATCATTTCAGTATTCATTCGTTGTCATTATTTGTATTTTGTGTTTGTTATTCGTGTGCAGGGAAAAGGGAGGATTTATTATTGTATATATATATATATATATATATATATATATATATATATATATATATATATATATATATATATATATTGCCTTTCACATTGGTTGTCTCGTGGAGGGATATATATATATTACGCCGGAGTTTAGTATTATTGTATTTTTCATTTTATTTCATCTAATATATTACTGCACTTGATTTACATTTGGATATTGTTTGCTTGTGTTAACCGTCGATTGAGGGAAAATATTATTTGTCAGAGGTATGGCTTGGTAGATTTAGTTTTCCTCAGTAATTTATCCAGGCCATGGGACCTGGTAATGTGGCTGCCGGCCGTATAAGGAGTCAGCCGTTACATACTTACTATATAAACTAAGTTACCAGCAAGTGATCATTTGCTCAATGGTCCTTTATGATGAACTCCAATAGTTTTTTTCATGTTGAGCCCTCCTGGAAGCTCTGCTGATCTCTGCAGCCACAAAAACTTCAGCCACTTGTTCTCGAGTCACCTGTCCCACTGCAGCCACACAGACCACGTGGGCACATACAAATCCATCCATCCATCCATCCATCCAACCCACTATATTCTAACTACAGGGTCATGGGGGTCTGCTGGAGCCAATCCCAGCCAACATAGGGTGCAAGGCAGGAAACAAACCCTGGGCAGGGCACCAGCCCACCACAGGCACATACAAATAATACATCAAATTGGCACATGTGGTATTTGTCTTGTGCAAGCTGTCTAGTTTTGGTCTGAACACTTCTGTTTCCTCAGAAAAGTGGACACATTGGAATACAGTAGAGTTCAAACTGAGAATTCCTCTGTGGTTCACTACAAAAACTCCGATCGGAGGTTATCAATAGTTTTTTAGAATACATCCATTACTTCAGAGTATTATGAATACACCAATCTGGACACTAGCTAAAGTAATATGCAAGTCACAGAACAGCTTTGTAGATACTTTTATTCTTTCATAAAATAATCAGCCTAAACACTCCCCAGGTGACAACTGGACCTTGATAAAGCTTATGAGAATTCTTCATGCCATGTTCAACTTTAAGGTTTTTGCTCATGTCGAACCAAGTATGAAACTACGGTGGTAGACTAGTATTATCCGTGTATAGACCTCCAAAATTCAACGCGTCTTTCTTTGAGGAATTCTCTGACTTGATGTCAATCTTAATTACGAACTATGACGCACTCTTAATAGTCGGCGACTTTAATTTTCATGTAGATAATCAATGTGACCAGAAAGTAAAAGAATTTATGAACCTCCTGGACTCTTTTGATTTGAGACAGCTCGTTAATCAGCCTACACATAAAGCAGGTCATACGTTAGACTTAGTAATTACTAAAGGACTAAAAGTTGATATAAAGCAGGTCATTGATACGGGTCTTTCAGACCATTTTCTTCTACTTTTTAATATAGAAATAATGATAGAAAACACTCATGAGAAGCATATTGTTAAAAAACGCTTCTTTGACTCATCAGCAACTTTAAAACTTACAAACATTCTAACCAATCAGTCCGTTTATAGTGCCAACTATAATAGCGAGGAGAATGTAAATAGTAAGGTGGAAAGATTTAATACTAAAGTGAGGGCTGCTGTTGACTTAGTTGCACCTGAAAAGACAGTTAAAAAATCTTCTAGCATTGTTATACCTTGGAAGACCCAAAGAGTGTCTGATTTAAAGAGAACATGCCGTAGAGCTGAGCGTAAATGGAGGAAGACTAAACTAACTATTGACTATGAGATATTAAAAGTTAAAATAACAGAATACAATAACACAGTCCGTCTTGAGAGGCGCTGCTATTTCTCTAAGATTATAAATAACAATGCTAGTAATCCCAGAGTCTTATTTTCGACAATTGATCATCTGTTAAACCCAGGTAACTCAAAGGAATGCCTCCTAAGTACTTCCAGTAAAACCTGTGAGGCTATCGCTGTATTTTTCAATCAAAAAATTAATGATATTAGAAATAACATAGTATATCTCCCCAACACTAAGGATCCCCCGAAACCGCAGTACTCCATAATAAATAAATTAGAGTCTTTCACTAGGATAGATTTACCTGATTTACATAAAATAATTTCTCAAATGAAACCATCCACCTGTGCCCTTGACCCAATACCAACAAATTTTTTCAAAGAAGTATCGGGTGTGCTTATTGATAATGTTCTTGACATAGTAAATTCGTCATTAGATACGGGGGTCTTCCCAGACTGTCTTAAGACTGCGGTAGTTAAACCCCTACTTAAGAAAAATAATCTCGACCCCTCTGCTCTTGAAAATTATAGACCCATCTCTAACCTGCCTTTCTTAAGTAAAATTCTAGAGAAGGCAGTCATTATACAGTTAAATGAGCACCTCAATAAACATGCTATTCTTGATAAATTTCAGTCAGGTTTTAGAACAAATCACAGCACAGAAACTGCACTCGTTAAAGTAGTAAATGACTTGCGGGTAAATGCAGACAGAGGCCATTTATCTGTTCTCATCCTCTTAGATTTGAGTGCCGCATTTGACACTATTGATCATAATATTCTTAAGAATCGCCTTAGTCAATGGGTGGGCCTCTCTGGCAGTGTCTTAAACTGGTTTGAATCCTACCTGGCAGGGAGAAAATTCTTTGTTAGTTGTGGTAATTATAACTCAAAGACACATGATATTCTATATGGTGTTCCACAAGGCTCTATCCTGGGTCCGCTGCTTTTCTCCATCTACATGCTTCCATTAGGTCAGATTATCTCGGGACATAACGTGAGCTACCACAGCTATGCTGATGACACACAGCTGTATTTATCAATAGCACCTGATGACCCCAAATCTCTTGATTCGCTAACACAATGTCTAACCTGTATCTCAGAATGGATGAATAGTAACTTTCTCAAATTAAATAAAGAAAAAACCGAAATCTTAGTGATTGGCAATAATGGATACAATGAGGCTATTAGAAATAAACTGGATGCATTAGGATTAAAAGTCAAATCGGAGGTAAAAAGCTTAGGGGTAACCGTTGATTGTAATCTGAATTTTAAATCGCATATTAATAAAATCACTAGGACAGCATTTTTTCACCTAAGGAACATAGCAAAAGTTAGACCTCTTATATCATCGAAAGATGCAGAGAAATTAGTTCATGCGTTTGTCTTTAGTCGGCTAGATTACTGTAATGCACTCCTCTCAGGACTCCCCAAAAAAGACATCAATCGTTTGCAGTTAGTGCAGAATGCAGCTGCTAGAATCCTTACCAGGAAAAGAAAATCCGAACACATTTCTCCAGTTTTGATGTCACTACACTGGTTACCTGTGTCATTCAGAATTGACTTTAAAATTCTGCTTATGGTTTATAAAGCTTTAAATAATCTCGCCCCGTCTTATATATCGGAATGTCTGACACCTTATATTCCAAATCGCAACCTCAGATCCTCAACTGAGTGTCTCCTTAGAATTCCAAGAGCAAAACTTAAAAGAAGTGGTGAGGCGGCCTTCTGCTGTTATGCACCTAAAATCTGGAATAGCCTGCCAGTAGGAATTCGCCAGGCTAATACAGTGGAGCACTTTAAAAAACTACTGAAAACACATTACTTTAACATGGCCTTCTCATAACTTCACTGTAATTTAATCCTGACACTCTGTATATCCAATTCATTATAATAACTATTCATTCAAAATTTGTACTAACCCCTACTCTCTCTTCTGTTTCCTTTTCCGGTGTCCTATTGGTGGTGGCTTGTGCCACCACCATCTACCCAAAGCACCATGATGTTCCAACAATGATGGATGGATTAAAAGCCAGAAGTCTGTATAACCATCAGCATCAAGTGACTCCGTGAGAACCCTAACTACAAAGAGGACTATTTCATTTATGTTAGGTAGAATGCCCAAAGGGGACTGGGCGGTCTCGTGGCCTGGAACCCCTACAGATTTTATTTTTTTCTCCAGCTTTCTGGAGTTTTTTTTTGTTTTTTCTGTCCACCCTGGCCATCGGACCTTACTCCTTATTATGTTAACTAAGGTTGTCTTATTTTAATTTCTTTTTTGTCTTTTATTCTTCTTTTCTTCATTATGTAAAGCACTTTGAGCTACTTTTTGTATGAAAATGTGCTATGTAAATAAATGTTGTTGTTGTTGTTGTTGTAGACTAAGTTTTATATTGATACCTTGGTGTGGCTGTATCTGTATATTCATTAAGGAGTTCACTGCTGCTATGTTTTTTTTTTGGTCCTGACTGTTAGACATTAAAATATTAATGTTATCCAGTAAAAGTTTACCTGCACATACCAAAACACACACTGGTGTATTTAAGGTTATACTATTTGACCTCATTTAAACACTACAGTAGTTAAAATTCCAAGTTTATTTAAACTGACTATTTTCCCTATGGATGTGAGGTGTCATCCTAGATTGTCCAAGCATCCCAAAAGGATCAGCTCCAGAAGCAGGGTACCTACAATAGCACTCAGTAATGGTACACTCAGAACAAGTATGAACAACTGTAAGGTATTCCAAATAGGCACCGGTCATTTGGCACCCACTAAACCAGACCAGAGGAGCTGGCCACATAAAAGTATGGGAAAAACAGTTTACATAAAAAAAGGAAATGCTAAATATTTACCAGCCATATGGGCAGCTCTGCAGAAGAAGCAAGCACCACCACTTTCTAATGGCTGGCATGTCATCCTAAGATAAAAAAGATATATACAGTGCCCTCCACTATTATTGGCACCCCTTGTAAAAATTAGTAAGAAGGATTACAAAAAAAAATCACTCTTTCCAGAAGAACCGTCATCTTGCACTGAAAAAATGAGAAACATCTGACTTTTAATTGAAACAAGTTCAAAGAAAAACAAAGCCCTCATCAAGAAATACATATTTTTTAAATTAATTTTTTCTAACTCTTCTTACTAATTTTTACAAGGGGTGCCAATAATAGTGGAGGACACGTTAAATGAGTGTCACAGTTAAAAGTAAAAAAATATATATATTATCAGCAGTAAAATCAAAGGGCTCCTCCATGGTCAGATAAAAGCGCATACTGACATAGGATAAGAGAAAAAGTACTGAAACCCCATACAATCTAAACACAAATGTAAGGTTACATAAAGCCTATAATTCATATTCAAATACCATCAACATGTATATTCCACAGTCTACTGAACCAGTAGGGATGTCCTAGGAAAAGAAGGAAAGAAAAAAAAAGACACACATGAAAGTCAGATACTACAAGTGAATTACAAGTTTAACACGTTTGTTTGCAATTTACCTTATTTTTCATTAACATCCAATTTCCAGAAGATATTCTTGTAGCAAGTTGACTGAAAGGAAAAAATATAAATGTCACTTTTAATTAAATTGAAAAGGCTCTGTGTACATCACGACTGTCAGTCTGAGTCACGTACAATTTAGTGGTGCATTGCCCATTGCATGAAAGTGTTTTAACAGTTTAGAAATGTCATGCATCATCTGCACAAAACTTAAAATTGATGGTACCAAAACATGGCAGATTACTTTGTATTACAATTTAGACACATTGCTCCAAGAACTCCAACATAAGGAATTAAACTGAAAAGAAAAAAGCTAATATCGTGCACCACTATAGTCAATCAGAACTTTGTCAAAAGCCTGGTTCACCACAGAATAACTGATCAATCGTTTCCAAGATGCTTGTAAAAGTTTTTTTTTGTCTTCCGTGCACAGTCAAGGAGTTCTCGTGAAACTTGTCTTGTGGAATTTGAAGAGTTGCCAGCACTGCTGAACCCGGTGCACTTCAAGCACTGAATATGCATCAATTCCTACAGTGAAAATGACTATTAATACAAACGTAAAGGTTCACGGTACAGACATAACAATGCAACAGGAATTTATTAAAAAATACAAAGAAAACTGTGCAAAAGCAAATTTCAAACGTTTTCATTTCGAAGCACATTCCATTGTCAAAAATAACGAGCAATTAGTTTCATCGCTTCTTCTTTTGTATAATGGAATTTCATTGCTGCAGCTTCTTTTTTTGTTTTCTTCTTTTGTTTAATGGAGTTTCATCGCTTGGTACAATAGCAGGTTATATAAGAGGAAACTCTATAAGGCGAACTGTGAAACGATTCATTGAAGTTACACTGATAGACAACTTCAGACGTTGATAATTGGACAGGTGAGTTTTTGATTGTCATACAGTAACAACAATCTCATTCGTTGAAGTTCTGAATGAGCATAATATGATTTGCTGAAGTCGAATTTTGATTGACAGTTATCCCTCCTCTAGATCCACCCACACGTGACTCGACTCGTGCACGGGTGGACGCTATTGCCACGCAATCAGTGTACTGGTGAGCTGCGTCTTTGTCACTACCAGACCCACGTTGTGGGTCTGATCCACAACACAGTTACAAAGTGCCAGAGTTTTAAAATGGTGAACCAAAAAACTCAAGAGTTAATAATAATAACACCCTGCTAATTTCAACAAAATTATTAATTCAATAAACCAATGCATTCATATTCCATCCATCCATCCATTTTCCAACCCGCTGAATCAGAACACAGGGTCACGGGAGTCTGCTGGAGCCAATCCCAGCCAACACAGGGCACAAGGCAGGAACCAATCCTGGGCAGGGTGCCAACCCACCGCAGGACACACACAAACACATCCACACACATCAAGCACACACCGGGGCCAATTTAGAATCGCCAATCCACCTAACCTGCATGTCTTTGGACTGTGGGAGGAAACCGGAGCGCCCGGAGAAAACCCACGCAGACACAGGGAGAACATGCAAACTCCACGCAGGGAGGACCCAGGAAGCGAACCCAGGTCCCCAGGTCTCCCAACTGCCAGGCAGCAGCGCTACCCACTGCGCCACCGTGCCGCCCCATTCATATTCCCTTATGTTTAAATCCTCGAAAAACACATTAGGGGAGCAGAACACAATGTGTTGATGGATAAAAATGAACAAAATGGTCCCATTCGTAATTGTGTTCTTTTCTGATTGCGCCACCACTGGAAATGTCACTCAGGCATTGTACCTAATTCAGTTCCCCCTGTTCCAAACCCAGCAAAAATGCCTCCCACCTCAGCAAAATGGCAAGCAAATCTCAAAATCAGCGATGGTTCATGATCAGGTCTTATACAGAAATCAATACCTGACCATTCCCTACACTGCAAGTTGTAAATTCCATTCTCTTTAAAAAATGTGCGCCTTTACGGACATTCCCTATGCAGCAAAGGAACCCGCATAAACCAGCGTTTCTGTGGATAACTGTGATAACTGTGTGCGCAATGTTTGATTCTTTCAAGGTGTATAAACCAGAATATGAGGGAAGTATCACACAGATGTGCATTTATGCATAAAATATAAATGACAATTTTACAGCTTTTTCTAAATCATTTTTTTGTCTCGTTGACTTAGTTTTCAGGCGTATGGCACGCTTCCTCCCAAGTACAATATAAATGATCGCTAGTAGAGGGGAAGAAGACGCTTAACTTGTGATGACCTGATTTTAAATCTGATCAATCGCCTGTGTACACGACAGTTCTAAGAGTAGCCATTAAAGCATAATTATTAAAATGTTTCCTCATTTTTCACAATATTTTAACTCCTACGAGCCACAAAGTGTTATTAAATATACAGTATACTTCATGTGAATAATGGGGATCTGACAGTGACAAAATTCAACAAGCCTCCTTTTGTTGCAAACGTTCTGTTCTTGAAAAGCACTATACAGTAATCCCTCGCTATATCGCGCTTCGACTTTTGCGGCTTCACTCTATCGCGGATTTTATATGTAAGCATATTTAAATATATATTGCGGAATTTTTGCTGGACAATGGGTCTTTTAATTTCTGGTACATGCTTCCTCAGTTGGTTTGCCCAGTTGATTTCATACAAGGGACGCTATTGGCAGATGGCTGAGAAGCTACCCAACCAGAGCGCGTATTACCTATTAAATAAAACTCCTCAAATATATTGTGAGCACGGGGGCTCTTCGCACCCCTAGAGGATACGGCCGCTCCTCAAAAAACGCTGAAAGATTACCTTCACATTGCTCTCTTCTTTGCTGGGCTTACATATGGCTGCTTTATCAAGCGATATTCTTCCTGCACGGTACTTCGCATACTTAAAAGATCAAACAGCACGTATTGATTTTTACTTTTCTCTCTCTCTCTCTCTCTTTTGCTCTGACATTCTCTGCTCCTGACGGAGGGGGTGTGAGCAGTGGGGCTGTTCGTACACCTAGACGATACGGACACTCATCTAAAAATGCTGAAAGATTACCTTCACGTTGATCCCTTCTGTGCAGCTGCTTCGTGAAGCGACATGCTGCACGATGCTTCGCATACTTAAAAGCTCGAAGGGCACGTATTGATTTTTGATTGTTTGTTTTTCTCTGTCTCTCTATCTCTCTCTGACATTCTCTGCTCCTGACGGAGGGGGTGTGAGCTGCTGCCTTTCTTGCAACTGCTTTGTGTGGCGGTGCTTCGCATACTTAAAAACCAAACAGTCCTATTGATTTGTTTGCTTTTCTCTCTCTCTCTCTGACATTCTGTGCTCCTGACGCACACTCCTTTGAAGAGGAAGATATGTTTGCATTCTTTTAATTGTGAGACGGAACTGTCATCTCTGTGTTGTCATGGAGCACAGTTTAAACTTTTGAAAAAGAGACAAATGTTTGTTTGCAGTTTTTGAATAAAGTTCCTGTCTCTCTACAAACTCCTGTGTTTCTGTGCAAATCTGTGACCCAAGCATGACAATATAAAAATAACCATATAAACATATGGTTTCTACTTCGCGGATTTTCACCTTTCACGGGGGGTTCTGGAACGCAACCCCCGCGATCGAGGAGGGATTACTGTAAACGTGAACAACTGAGGAAAGATATTCCTGTAAAAATGTCACTTCTTTATTATCATAAGACAAGAAAATCAAATTCTTACTGGCATAATCAAACCTGCAAATGTAAATTCTTACCTTGTTAACCTGTTTTATTAGCTGAAATGGCACTTATCTGGATCAAGTGTGGTTCAGATACTCAGGCAGATAAATGGCACTTTAAACATGAAGGACACAAAAGCTGAGAGATGTGTAAAACCCTCATATGTCTTTCATTAACGAGGATCAGGAAGTCAGAGTTAAACCATTTATGATGGTTATTAACTGACAGGTATCCCAGCAAACATGCACAAAGTTTCCCCTAGTGCGCTGACTATGGGCAGTGTGGGCTTGGGAAAACCCAGTTAAACCCGCACTGGCCCACTGTGGGGGCTACTACATGGGACCATAGCAAACATTCACACAGTTGCCCCCAGTGGGCAGAGAACCCAGCCAATAAGTTCATTGTATATGAAATTTTCTGTTAAATCTTGTAATTGATTGGGTATTTGTTATTTTATCTTGCCGTTGGTTTCAAAGTGGTATGTCAAATCCCATTGGTTTACTGAATTTTCAATAAATAAATAAATGGGGTGGTGCTACAGTGTATGTGTGATCTGATTGGTAGTAGTCATTAGACAGTTAACAGAACCTAAAGTTGCTTAATTGAGTATTTTCGACGAACACCAAGAGATTGTTTCTCATTTTTAGGGATTATTTCTGACATGGCAAAACAAACGGAAGTATCAAGGTTTTTCAAAAAGTCTTGTTTGGATGAAGAAGAACGCCCGGGCACGAATGAGACACACAATATATAACAGTGTGCATCTGGGAAAATGAATGGAGCAAACATTTCAATTGTGTCTTCAGCTGAGGAGAATTTAGCTTTAGTGACCCCAAAAGATAAGTATGCTCTGACAGAACCACTAAAAGATTTGTCAGTCATTGACAAACCAGCCACTCTACCTAAAATGCAATAATTTCTGACAACTACGATAACAGGAAAGGCTCGATGTTTCTCTTCAAAATGGTATACACAATTCAAATGGATCAAATACAGCATAATGAAAGATGCTGTGTTCTGCATTAGAACAATATTTGATTTCCTTGATAATTTTTGCTCTACTTTTGCATGGTCCTAATAATTCAGGTATGTGAATGTACCACAGTATGAATAGATGTACAGTATGCTCTGGAAAAGTGCCCTTATATATCCTACTAAAAATTAGAACACCCATTTTTACACAGGCCAACCCTAAAATCTATTCCTGGCTACACCCCTGCCGATAAGCATAACTAAGCACTTTGAGCAAGGGAAAGGTGCTATATAAATAAAATATATTATTATTATTATTATTATTACTATTATTATTATTATTATTATAACTAGAATTGATTTTACAGGTGGGGTACAGATTACATGCCTTACACTGCTGCAGAGTAGAACACCAGGTAAACAGAAATGTGAGCAATGTTTTTTTCCAATGATTATTCCTCTTTAAAATCCAGAAAAACTCTTTAGTGAGTTTCACATTTTGCAATTGCCAAATCACCTGCAAAATTAATATTAGTGTCAGTTTCATGAAACTGTGTGAACTGAAACTTGCCTTGCTTCGCTCATCAGTACTTGTGGGTACCACCAAAGGTATGGCAAAAAAAGCTTCCATGGCAGATTCTCACTCAATATTTATTTTCTTAGACCAACACTCACCAATTTTTCTGCCATTTCATTTTCATCAAAGACTACAATCCCCTCACAACACCAGCAATTTCCAGGAGACAAAGTTTATCTATAATATATCATCCATCCATCCGTGTGTTTACAGTTTATAGTCACGGGGAACCAGCACCTGTTGTGGAATCCCTGGAGGCAAGGTGGTGACCAACCTTATGCGTGGCACTCATACAGTACATCCACCACTAATTTAGAGTCACCAACTTACCAACCACACACATATTTTGGATGTGGAAGAGCCAGTAGACTGAAATTGTGTGGCATGACTACACATTTTATGCTTTTGGAGGACAGAGCAGAGAGCAGTATGTGCTCTGTTGCAACATTAGTTCTTGTGAAAACACTTCAGGTCTATTTCTTCATATATTTCACAATTTTAGAATAGCAATTCATCACAATGGTTTCTTCATACAACAAATAGTAGTTTTCAAAAAGTGCATTCCAGACTAATAATCTAAAAAATACACTTGAAGTTCAATAAATTCAAAGCCTGTTGTTATACTGTGTGTCACACAGCATCTTTTCCCAGCAGTTAGCACCTGTAATACAGATCACAAGAAGATAGAAAGACAACCAACCACCTGACAAATATAAGGTGGTAACACTGAAGCTGCACAGCCATAGCTTCAGAAAGTGAGACAATCACATACTTAGATATGCGTGGGCAACCCATTCAGTTACCTTTCTGTTTCACTGTTTGAAAAGATATTTTTGTTATGTGTTGACATTAACACTTTTTTCTTTCCATAATATGTTTACTTGTGAGATACATTGTAGTTATCTTCGTACTGTGCCTAGATATAAGATGCATCTTTCACTGTTTATTTTTTGCTGACAATTTTGCATGAAATACTTGCAGTATGTTTTGTACAGTATTAACAGTTACTAATAATGTAAAATTTATTAATGGAAATTTGCTTGAAAATAACCCTTAACCAATCATAAAAAGCAGATGTACACAAAATAATCAGATTCTTATGACTCCCTCACAAATCTGTACAAGGGTAGAAAACTGTTTCATTGGTTGAAAGCCAAGTCCAAATTCAAGTTGTTCTTGCTGAATATGAAGTTCAGCTATCAGGCAAAGCCTCTGTTCTAATACCCCGGCATACAGAGACAGAGCAGAGTGATCCTTCACTAACTGAAACACACACTTTTGTCTTCATTTGAAAAATGGGGGTCCAACACTTTTGTCTACAAGGCTTGAGTCACTCTCAGTCTTCTTATTATGCTGGGCAATTTTGAGAGTCACAGAAGCAGGCTTTGAGAGGTTCTTGGAATTAAAGACTGGTGTAATCAGCAGAAGCTACATCTTCTTTTACAAATGTGTTGTGTACCTCTCTCTGTCTCTCTCTTTCTCTATCATTCTCTGAGCACTGTTTCCAAATCCATTCCTGGTGCACTATTCCTGCAAAAACAGGTTTTACCAAAATGTCTAATTACTCATTGACTTTATGACAAACAAAGCCCCTACTTCATTCATTCATTCTTTCGTTCGTTCGTTCGTTTATTCATTCATTCATTATCCCTTCATTTCCCTACCCCACCAAGCTGTGATCCGTTGATAATAAAAAACTTTTTTTATCCACATGTCAAAAGCATGCGTTCTCAGATCAGTTGATCATTAATTCTGTCATCGGGTATACAGTTACAAGCAAAGTTGTGCTTTAGCATAAGGTTTGTTATGAACATTTAATCATGAATTCACACAGTTTAACAGTTAGCCATATCATGTAAATTGTTCCTTTCAATTGCATGCCTCCAGGTATCTTCTTCATTCTGTAGATGTGTATTAAAGTCTCAAAGAGACAACAATGTAGTCAGTAAGCTGTATATGTTGAAAACCAAGCCAGATCTCTGTGAAAACACTGAATATTCTAGATTGATATTGAGTGAATATGCTGAAATAACAAATTTCTCTCCGTGAATTAATTTGGCATTGAGGCATTTCTCTGGCATACCCACACAAATTTCGAAATCACCATTCCAAATAGTTATAAGCATTCTCATAGCTTCCATGGGCTTCTCCTGCCATTAAACTCAACCTCAGTCCAGAGATCATCCTTGATCAAGAAGTCTTGTTCCAGAGCTGAAGCCAAAATTCCTAATGCCACTTAGTCATGGACACTCACCTTATAGCACAGTGGTCAACCTTATTAGTCAACGCCCTGAATCTACTAGGCAGGTGGACAAAATATGTTTTTGTTAAGGTTTTGGTTGGGGCAGTTAAGAAGAGTCAGAGACTTGTCCCTAAGCCACTCCAGCATTGTCTTGCCTATATACCTTGGGTCACTGTCATGCTGAAAGGTGAGTAATCACCCCAGTCTGAGATTGCTTGCACTCCAGAGCAGGATTTCTTCAAGGACTTCTCTGTCTTTGGCTGCTTTTATCCTTCCCTCAATTCTACCAACGTCTGTTTCCCTGCTGCTAAGAAGAACATCCATAGAATTATGCTGCCACCACCATGTTTCACTGTAGGGATGGTATTAGGCAAGTAATGAGCAGTGTCTGGAGTTCACCAGATGCAGTGCTTGGTGTTCTGCAAGAAGAGTTCAGTTTTTGACTTATCAGATTATGGAATTTTTTCCTTCATGTTCTCACAGTCCTTCAAATGCCATTTGGCAAACTCCAAGTGGCCTGTTGCTCCGTCTACTCACTCTATCATAAATGCCTAGTTGATAGAGTGATGTCAAGGTGGTTGTCCATCCAACAGATTCTCATGTTCAGGCACAGGATTTCCGACGCTGTGTTAGAGTAACTGTTGGGTTCTTGGTCACCTTCCTGACCTTGTCTAGTTAATTGATTAGGCCATACAGCCAACTCTAGGAAAAGTCCTGGTGGTTCCAGTTTTCTTCCATTTCATAGTTATTAAGGCCAAAGTCAGTCATTTTCAAACCCACTTAGTCCTGAAAAAGGTCACAGGAGTCTGCTAGAGCATATCCCAGCTAGTATAGGGCGCAAGGCAGAAACAGAACCTGGACAAGCTGCCAGTCCATTGCAGGGCATTAAGGCCAAAGTGCTCCTGGGAACAGTCAAAGCTTTAGAGTGGTTTTGTACCCTTGCTCTGATCTATGCCTCACCATGATTTTCTTCTGTTGGTCTATAGAGATTTCTTCAGACTTCACGGCTTAGTTTTTGTCTTGGCACGTAGTGGAACCTTATATACAGAGATGTTTGCCCTTCTAAACAATGTCCAGTCAATTCAGTTTGCTACAGGTGGACTCCAGTCAAGTTCTAGACACATCTGAATGATAATTAAAGCAAAATACGATGCACCCTATCACAATTTGAAGTCTGAATACTTATATAAATAAATTTTCCATTTTTGATCTATACTAATAAAAGGCAAAGCCCTCACTGACTGACTGACTGACTCACTGACTGACTGACTCACTCATCACTAATTCTCCAACTTCCCGTGTAGGTAGAAGGCTGAAATTTGGCAGGCTCATTCCTTACTGCTTACTTACAAAAATTAGGCAGGTTTCATTTCGAAATTCTACGCGTAATGGTCATAACTGGAACATATTTTTTGTCCATACACTGTAATGGAGGAGGCGGAGTCACGTATCGCGTCATCACGCCTCCTACGTAATCACGTGAACTAAAAACAAGGAAGAGATTTACAGCACGAGTCGCACGCGGGAACGAAGGTAAATGACGTTAATTTTTGACTCTCTTTTAATACTGTGTAAGCATACATATTAACACATGTGCAATTAAATGTGTGCATTTACGGGGTGATTTCTCAGGCTTAAAAGCTCACCTTTTATCAAACGCGGGAACAAAGGTAACTGACGTTGTTCACTGTCTTTTAATACTGTGTAACCATACATATTAACACATGTCCAATTAAACGTGTGCATTTACGGGGTGATTTCTCAGGCTTAAAAGCTTGCCTTTTACTAAAAAGGTAAATGCAAAACTATTTTCAATCAGTTTATTGAAACGCTCCCATTAAGGATTGCAATAACATATTCGCGAGATAAAAGAATGAAGTAGGGGGAAATGGAGGAACAGCCGCAAACAGCGAAGAGCAAAAAATTAATTAAACAATTGAGAACGGAGCGAGTTAAGCATACAAGCATGTTCATAAGGGAAACAAAGCACGGTGTAAAACGTAAGTTTAAATTAAGTTTATAGAAACGCTCCCGCTGCGGATTGCAATAACATATTCGCGAGATAAAAGTTTAATGACAAGACACGAGGTATAAACGAAGCACACGCCGTGGCGCAACGTTAGGGGCAACACTTTCAACCATTCTATGATCTGCTTCTCGCAACTGAAAGACGGCACATGGCGGATGTTAGCCGACTTGCTGACCGCAACGTTAGGGGCTTCAACTATGGCGCTGACGCCACATCTCAGTGCCAACACTTTGCAGACTCTACTTAAAAGACACGCCCTCCTCACTGGACAGTTAAAAACACCAATCAAACTAACGATGACATCAAGTATTACCCAATCAAAAGTAGGAAAGGAGGCATCTTCATAAAATGCGTGTGGGATGATTTGCATGAGACGCTGCTTTAAAAAAAAAATGATAAAAAAAATACGGGATAAATCCCGTCCAGTATTGATTCAAAACGGGACGCGCAATTTCATTCTCAAACGCGGCACGATTCCGTATTTTAAAGGACGGGTGGCAACCCTACAGTGCCAGGTAACCACCCATACAATCAGATTGTGATTCAGACTAGGAATGCAATGAATGTAATTACCCCGATCTACATACAAGGCGAAAGTCTTGCAACATTCAAAGATGATGGTTTGGGATAAGTACACCATACAACATAAAAGAGCTTATGAAGCCTTGAACCGAAAAAAGCAAGATCTCAGAGATCGTAAAAAAAAAAATAGGAGGTAATGTCGTTTTACTCGCTGTAGATTTTAGTCAAACATTACCAGTTATTCCACGAGGGAGACCAGCAGATGAACTCAACGCGTGTTTAAAATCCATGCTTCTCCCACGCTCGGTTATATGTCGCGTGTTCTCCGGTAGGTGCACCAAAAAATGTATACATTTAAGCATGTAATGGGCAAAAAAAAAAAGAGGTATACCCGAAGGCACTGCAGTAGTACTTAATGTAACTTTACTTCTTAAATGTTAATGTTTTACTGTTTAATAATTTATACGCTTCTTATATGTTGTTCAAATTCTTTTATCAAAATACCACTGACAGCGCAATGCACGATAACATGGAGTGAATACACCATACGCATCCGCCCACGGCTGCCCTGCTGTGCGCAGATAGGAGTTGATTCTACAATAAAATAAAATAAAGATAAAAAGAGTAAAACAATCATCACCCATAAAGCGTGTGTGTGTGTATATATGTGTATATATATATATGTTGATATGTGGATGTGTATATGTATATATATATATATATATATATATATATATATATATATATATATATATGTAGATATGTATATATATGTGTATATGTATATGTATATATATGTTTATATGTGTGTGTGTGTATTTTATATATATAAAACACAGCAACACTCATAACAATGACAACACAATTACATTGACAATCATGTTACGTTATTTTTAAAATGTTTCCTTTTTTTTTCATAACCTCTTTAACACAGTACTTCTCCGCTGCGAAGCGCGGGTATTTTGCTAGTATTTAATAAATTAGCAAACCTTTCTGAAAGCATGTTTTCACTTTCTTTTTATGGGTTATTGAGTTTAGATTGATGGGCAAAAAATAGCAGATTTATCCAATTAAAATATGCTGTCAAAGTTCTTAGTAGAAGCACAAGGCAAGGTTGAGGCCCAGAAACACAGTGGACTGTCCATGGAAACTGATTGCAGCAGACAAGATACATCAAACTGACATCCTTTTGAATTTGGAGATTGTCCAGCATGGCTATGCAATACAATACAATACAATTTATTTTGTATAGCCCCAAATCATACACGAAGTGCCGCAATGGGCTTTAACAGGCCCTGCCTCTTGACAGGCCCCCAGCCTTGACTCTCTAAGAAGACAAGGAAAAACTCCCAAAAAAAACCCTTGTAGGGAAAAGATGGAAGAAACCTTGGGAAAGGCAGTTCAAAAAGAGACCCCATTCCAGGTAGGTTAGGTGTGCAGTGGGTGTCAAATGAAGGGGGTCAATACAATACAATACACAGAACAGAACAAATCCTCAATACAGTATAAAAATAAACATTTTACAAGTATGGACCAGAATTTAACAGTAGATGATATCACATAATATGATTTGGATTTGTTTAGAGCCCTGGAGACCTCAGCCATCAAGCTCCCTCCCCCATTTGGCCATTCCACAGCTGAAACAGCCCTGAGCCAGGCAATCTGATGAGAGGACCCCTCTACCCCACGAGTTTAGAGCTATCAGCTTTAAACTCAAAGAAACCACTGGAACGCAAGCACACACTTCTACAGTCCAGAGTAGTCTTTGTCAGAAGTGGCCATCATGGGAGAGGTGCTGGCAGAAAAGCCATTCCTCTGAAGTAGAAACAAATTTAAGAGCCTCTGCAGTGTCAGATCTCCAAGGCTGCCTGCGATTACCTGGAGACACATAAGTGAGTCAGCCAATGTCTGAAGAAGAACTGTGGCAAGTACTCCAATACGAGAAAAAATGCTACCAGATAACTGTCTTATAATTATAAGTGGACATAAGAGAACTGAATGAGTTTTAAAGGCAAGTGGTGGTTACATCAGATATTGTTTTGATTTAGATTTTTACTGTTTACTTCTGCTTATATTTTTTTTTTTTTTGACCGCTGAATAGCAACTGTGGAACATATAAGAGACCAGATTAGGATGGACGTGACACAGAAGACTGATGAAAGGAAGAGCTAACCAAGCAGCTTATTTAAAACTGAGTGACTTTCAATTTAATTCTTATATTCAGCTATCATTTCCTGTCTTCTGTCTATCCTTTGGTTATTGAATTAATTTTACCTTTTGATTTCAGTTTCTTGTTTCTGCTGAATGGATATAAATCACTGGTTTTCTAGCTACTCTTCCACGTACACTCTTAATCCATCTTTGTCACTTCTGAAAAGATTCCTCCTGCTCTGTAAAGATTGCTATTTTGCACAATCATACAAGCACTACCGTTTCAAGAAGTATATGCAAGACTTCACTTTTTCAGCTAAGAAATAAACTTTACCTATTTTTTTCTTTTTGCAGAGGCAGACTGATGGAGCCTCTTACTAACTCCTCTTTTGAACCTGTTGCTTGCAAAAGAAAGATCAAAAAATGAAATGTTCCTAATGTGAACATTGATATTTGTGACAGGTTTATCTTGTTGTGATATTCCCTCCCTTTTTAAATAGACTTATCAGTGGTTTCTTACATCTTCACTTTTGTTTTGTCATGTAACATCATAAGAAGAAAGTGAAAAACAAAGTCACTTAACGGATCCCTTTATCAAAATTACCACTGTGGTGATTTCTAACATACAATATACTGTAAAGATGGTAGAATCGAACAAGATTTCCATCGTCTCTTCCTACTGTCTAACAAAACCATAGTCAACGAAGAGGCTAAGCAGAATCAATTAAGAAGGAAAACTCCACCTTGACACTAGCCTAGCATAAGGTGTCACAACACAGCTTGCAGTATAATGGTGCTTTGGTAAAAAATATCAAGTGTTAAGCATTGGCTATAAAGAGCTGTCTGTACTATTTGTAACCACGGTAGGGAATTGAGCTATTGGACCGAGGTACCAATCATGGATTAAGAGCTCCATCTTAAAAACAAGATTTAATCGTTACTTTAACAATAGAGCAGTCCAATTATGCCAGTTCAGTATTTTAGAGCTCTAATCATTCATTTTGAACTTTCAAGAAGAGAAACTTCTCAGACCTACGGGTGCATCTCAATATATCAGAATATCATGGAAAAGTTAATTTATTTCAATAATTCAATTCAAAAAGTGAAACTCATATATTATATAGATTCATTACACACAGAGTGATATATTTCAAGCGTTTATTTCTTTTCATTTTGCTGATTATGGCTTATAGTTAATGAAAACCCAAAATTCAGTAACTCAGAAAATTAGAATATTACATAAGACCAATTAAAAAAAAAAGATTTTTAATACAGAAATGTTGGCCTACTGAAAAGTATGTTCATAAACGCACTCAATACTTGGTCGGGGCTCCTTTTGCATGAATGACTGCATCAATGCGGCGTGGCATACAGGCAATCACCCTGTGGCACTGCTGAGGTGTTATGGAAGCCCAGGATGCTTTGGTAGTGGCCCTTCAGCTCGTCTACATTGTTGGGTCATGTGTTTTGCGATAAACATGCCTAATGTGGAAAGCATGTTTTCTGAAGTCGCTTTGTTGTTTTAAAATTTTAAGGCTTTTTTAATTTTTTCACGGCTGCATTGATGCCCCACATATTTTATTTTAAACCACAAGAACGGGCATGATTTATTTTTAAATTTATAAAAAAATGATTCACTTAAGAACAAAAAAATCTAAAATAACATGATTATGAGAAGATGAATTCAACTTGAATATACTGCCCTTATCTTTTAACTAAAACGAAGCAAAGGGGGAAATAATCAGTTCCACAGTAATAACTGGCACCTACTTACAAAAATATGCCTCCATTATTGAGGAGCAAAACAGTCATGCTTCATTTTGCATAGTTTTTCCGCTATTGCCCCAATAATTAATTTTGCATGTGATTTTTCCAATTTATTTCCTATATTTTTAGGGTGGTAATTGAGGAATTTTGCTTGCTAAAGGTAATTCCATGGCCAAAACTGCTGTCTCCTTCCTTGGCTGCCTTCCAACACTCCTTCCACACAGCTCCATGTGCTCTCATCTTCCCTGTACACTACTTGCCACTTGTTCAACATTACACTGTTTAGAAGCAAAACCAAATCCCCCAATTCTATATAAGCCGATCCAAGCCTGGACCCATCTTTTGTCTTGCTGGTGGTCACCTACCCAGGTTAATAGCATTTAGCTGCAGGTAAGTGTCTCTGAAGTTGCCTAAAGTTTTACACATGGAGGAAAACACTTACAGATGAGATACAATTACTGTATATGTGCTAATGGTGTGAATTTTGCTTGGACAAAACATGGTTTGTTTCACGATTTGTTTTTGTAAAGCAAAATTGGCACTGTAGCTCTAAAGGATCAAATCTGATGACCCCTGGTTTATGTTTTTCATGATTCACATGAAAATATTTTACCTTCTTGAATGATGAATACTGTAAACTGAGAACCTGTTTTTGTAATTTTCCCATTGATTCAATTGTCCTGAATTTTGGTGCACACTTTTGAGCATAAAAGGGAGTCTCATTTATAGCACTATAAAAAGATGGATGTGTTGCTTTTCTGGTTACTTCTGCTTTGTCAAATGCTTAAAAAAGACATTAAAATGAGGGAAGTGAGATATTCTGTTTTTACATCATAAAATAACACAACAAACACTAAGATAACGTACCCCAACAACAGCCTCAGGTCTCCTGGTTCCAGTTCAGGTTCATAAAGGAGCCAAAGTCTATCCCAGCCGCGCTGCTTGCAAGGCAGGAATGGCAGTTTAGCACACTCAACCTTATGCCTGATGCTCACACTCACATAGGACTAAACTTTTCAATCACATGTTGCTTTAGACCACTGGAATAAAAACTTGCAATAAAAGGGAAACTATTTACCTTAATTTAACAAGAAAAGATGATAATGACATTTTTCTCAAGTTTTAAAGTGAATGTGGAGAGGAATCATGGTGAACAAATAGCTACATGTAAATTTTGACTTTAAACTGACTGTGTGTGCCCTGAGATGGACTGCCACCTTGTTCACATTTCATCTCTGCTTTGTGTCCTGTGCTGTTAGGCTGGGGTCTCATTCCCCATGATGCTAAAATTGAATTGGGCAGGTGGATTTTCATCACACATACAATTACTGATATGGAGCCTATTTAGAGATACCAATTAGCCCAATATGCACATAGTCATTGGCACAAGAAGAAAGTGCAGATTCCACACAGATGGTGGGCAGGTGTATGATTCAAATGGAGGTAGCTGAATCTCTGGGGTAGCAGTGTTAACCACTGAACATCCATGCTGGCATTTGTTGTACCTGACTTCAGTTCATTACTGTTGTATGGCTCAAAGAACATATGTATACTTACACCCATTATAAACGTAATTAAAGAAATGTATAAAACTATACAACATTGTGGCAGACGACTAGGGACCTTGCCCCACTGGGACGCCTGGAGAAGGGAAGGACCGGGAGAGGGGCAATACCTTTCCTGGGGCGCAAGAGGGCAGCTCCCCTGGATTACATCAGGGTCACGGATGGAGAGCTTGGAAGCTCAACCCCCAGGGGTCACCTGGACCATCTCAGAGCCCTGGACGGCAGCACTTCCGCCACACCAGGAAGTGCTGCAAGAAGATTATCAGGGAGCACCTAGAGCATATCCATTCGGGGAGCCGGAGTCGGGTGGAAGAGGTCGGAGCTTGTGCGTGGAGGAGTAAAGGTGGCAGAAGACTTGGAAAAAGACAACGGAAGGACTGAGCCATTATTGTGGGTTGGTGCACTGTGTTATTGTGCTGAAAAGGAATAAAAGCGTGTGTGTGGACATTTGGCTGTCTCAGTGTCTGTCTGTGTCCAGGCATCTTTCACAAACATTTATAAAGGCAAACAAACAATCCAAACACTTGCTGTCATGTGTAGTCTGGTGTATCACTTATGTAACTAACCACTAGATCAGGGGTGGGCAATGTCGGTCCTGGAGAGCCGCAGTATGTGCAGGTTTTTATTCCAACCCAGTTCCTTAATGAGAACTCAATTATTGCTGATGAAGCACATATTGCTTAAGTGACATTTTTTATGCTTCATTTTAGTGGTCTCGCTTGTTAAGGTTCTCCAACCTTAATTGCTTTTTTCAATCTGAAACTGCTGCATTCAGTGTTTTAATTGCTCCTTATTAGCAATAAGATGTAAAAGACAAAGCAGCCGGCAGCTCTCCAGCTAGCTTTTTTCCAATTACATCTGTGTGTGTTCATCATGCACTGTTTGATTTAATAAAACACTTAATAGAAAAATGTGACAGACTGAAAATGATCTGTTTTAGGCTTCAAATCATTTGGATGATATCCTTGGAAAGGAAAAAAATCTACGATATAAGAGCCTTACATTGCACAGACTAACAAGCCATAAAATTAAATAAGGTCTGAGATTGGCAATGATTGGTTTCTAATTAAGCAATTGGGTTGGAATGAAAACCTGTAGCCACTGCGGCTCACCAGGACCGACATTGCCTACCCCTGCACTAGAGCACACATTGATGCCCAGTGCATGGAACAAAAATGTTTCCTTCCAGCTTCAGTGTTCAATGTTTCATTGCTGAATCATTGATCACAAGTTTAGTAACTAAAGTAAGCACTTTAGTGCTTTTACGTAAGTTTATTTTTATACAAAATAAATGTATTTTACTCCATGGCCTCTTATAACTGATTTTAAGAGAACAGATCACTATTATGCACTATTTCATTCTTATTCCTTGATCATAATGAAAAAAGTGAAATATGTAATGGCTGCTACATTTTGCTGATTTGTGGCTTGCACTGAATGTTTGTAATTCAACGGTCATTTTCCAACCCGCTATATCCTAACACAGGGTCACGGGGTCTGCAGGAACCAATCCCAGCCGGCACAGGGCACATGGCAGGAACAAATCCCCAGGCAGGGCGCCAGCCCACCACAGGACACACACACACCAAGCGCACACTTGGGACAATTTAGGATCGCCAATGCACCTAACCTGCATGTCTTTGGACTGTGGGAGGAAATCAAAGCACCCGGAAGAAACCCACGCAGACACGGGGAGAACTTGCAAACTCCACGCAGGGAGGACCCAGGAAGCGAACCCAGCGCTACCCACCCCGCCACCATGCAACCCATGCTAATTTATGTTATGCATATTTTGTTCCTATCCCATGTCCCTTTTTTCTTAACAGAGCCTGATGTTTAGTAATTAAATAATGAGTTTTCAAGTAACAGAGCAAGTCAGATATTGAAAATGTAAACCAGCAGTCACAACACTGGCTATGAAGTGCATTGTTAAGGGTGGCACAGTGGCTAGTACAGTGCCTTACAGCTCCAGGGTCCCATCTTCAAATCCTAGCCTGGGCACTACCCGTGTGGATTTGGCACATTCTCTCTGTGACAGTATCCATTCTTCTCCAGGTTAGATGAACTGGTTACACTAAATTGCCCCAGTGTGCATGTGTGCATGAATATGCCCTATTGGACTGTCTGGTCATGCTGGGTTGGTTCTTGTGTTGTGCCCAGTGCTGACAGTGATAGATCAGTCTTTTAGTGGCCAGTATTAGTAAGACATCTGTTTGTTTTGAGCACCCAGTGCTGCCAGGATTTGTTGTACTTTCTTATCACCCTGAATTGAATCAAACAAATTTAGAAAATTGGTGGATGAATGTGCAGAGGTTAAACCAACGTTTGCAAGACAAGGAACGCTAATACATGCAACATATTACCTTGACCATTTGCAATAACAGAAGGTGTGAGTATGCAGTATTCAGCTATTCAAAAATAGTCTTCTTCAGAATATCACTACCCTTTATGTAACATAGTGTCACACAGTGTCACATAGTGTGACATCTACAGAAGACGGGCCAAAAGCCAGATTTGTCACTATCAAAGTAAGGTTTGCACTGTGTGGATGTATTTTTTCTCCCATACTGCAATGACTTACATGTTAGGTTGGTTGGAACCTTTAATTGTCTCTGCACGAGTGAACATAGCTTATAACAGACTTGCTTGGCCTCCATCCATTTCAAAGATTGAATCTCCAAGCAACTCTGAATTAGATATTTAGGTTTAGAAATTGGATGGATGGAGGGATGGAAAAAACAATCTCAAAACTTGGCATATTTGCAGTATTGTAATACAGTATACCAGACAGAGTGACAGAGAATTAACATAAGAAATTTGACAAATGAGAGGAGACCATTCAGTTCATCAAGCCCATCTGTTTAGCTGATAACTAAGCTGAAACAATATCTCACCCAGATCCTTCTTAAAAATTATTAAGGTTTCTGGTTCAGCTCCTTGTCTCAGATTCACGTTCCCTTATGTTCCACTCATATCCTCCAGTATGTGATTCACCTTTAAGGTGAATAGATTTGGCTGGATCTGCTTTGTCAGTGTCTTTAAGAATTTTGAAAACCTGGATTAGGTCTCCTTGTGTTCTGCTTCTGCTTGAGACTAAACCGGTTGAATTCTCTGAAGATTTGTTTTACTTAATTATAGTGTATAAAATGTGAGATAACCTTATAAGACAAAATGTTCATTTATAAGCCTCTTTACACGGAGTAGAAATTTATCTGGTACACTGCCCTCTGTCAAGGAAAGGACAGAGGGTGTGTGAAGTATTGGGGTGCTATCCTGATTAAACCCCATTTTAAGGAACATAAGGCAAAAATAATTCAAAAGATGAATAGCCTTAGCCATGGTTCAAATGCAGCTACTGAGTGGGAGCTCCATCTCTCTTAAGTGCCAGTTGCAGAATGAGCTGAGCCTTCTGGCAGTCGGCTGTTCTGGGAGGGGTTTCTATGTGTGAAGGGGAAGTGAGTTTAGATGTTTCCTTGGGTTTGCCCCATAGTATTGCAGATGAAGGGTGGGAGGGGGGATTAGCAACAGCAGCCCCCTCAAATCCTGAGGTGGAACTGCTTACCTTACCAGACTTGTAAAGGTGTCCCCAAAGTGTGGATGTCTAACAACGTGTAACAATCCTATGTAATTGACTGCTCAGTCAGCCACTTTAAGATCTGAATGGACAATGCTATACAGTATAAGACAGGTAGTACATAGCTACCATCATATTATATGTGCCTGTCATTCTAATGGAAAAATGGGCAAAATTAATGAGTAGATTTAAATCTAGTCATTATAGGATTTTATGAACCGTATTGGATTTTGGGTACAATAACATTGCAAAATGGAGGTCAAGACCCACTCAACAGCAGAAAACAGGTGGTAGATGAAGAAGTCCAACAAAGGTTGAAACCACAGATTGAAGGAAAAATAATTATTAGTAGGTCATTTGAATTTAAATAGTTAAGCGGACATAAGTGTAATTTATTCTAATATATGCAGTTGTTGTCATACCCCTGTGTCCCTCCCTTAGGCTCGAGCAGGAACTCAAGAAACATGAAGCACTGGGGCAGAAAGTCAGTGGGACAATAAGGGAGGCAGAGACTTGATAAAGTTGTATTTATTGAAAAAGCTGTTCCATAGAGGAAATATATTAAGAAAATTCTCAACAACACTGCAGTAATTAATTAAGATGAAAAACAAAAAAGTCAATCCCCTTTTTAAAGAGCTCTGAAAAATAATTCTTAGAATGTTTTATCTTTCCCTATCCAAAAAAAAAAAACTCGGAGGGAAAGGTGGCTTGCCCTAGCAAATCGGTATAATGGTCTATTCCCTGCCTGTACATCACCCTGCAGCCGCCTTAATTCTGACCTTCTGCATGGTCTGCACTGAACTAATTCCTTGGCTGGCAAAAAGAAGACCAACTTATATCCCAGGTCAAGCACCACCTGACCTGAGTCTAACACTCCTCTCCTTCCCTGGTCACGTGCCTAACCTAAATGGTATCTCTGTCGATTGCGCCATATGTGTGCATGCGTTGCTGACTCTTGGCAGCACCTCACATCACATCTGTCCTGTATACCTGCAACCCGCGTCCATCATACACCAATAACCTCCTATGCAGCACCGCAGCTTTCAAACACCATGGTCGCACCAGGTGAACAGTGGGACAAAACATGATGGGTAGCAGGCACGAGTTTCCACCCAAGGGCCCTTCAAATGGAGACACCGTCCCGTTAACTCCAAGCCTGACAACACCAAGAGAGTATAATTTCAGACGGAAGTACCTATGAGGTCAGTCAAGTAATGCCCCAACATCACGAAATGCCCTCAATGTCAGTCATGAAACACCCATCGCATTTTGCTGTGGTTAAGATTAGGGCTGTGGGTGTGGGAGGGTTATCTGACTCTACGGGCGTTTTATGACTGACGTTGTGGGCATCCACATGTGCACCTGCAGGACAAACTGGAAAGTAAACAAGTACCTTTTTTCTTTTAGTATAAGGCAGTGGTTCTCAAACTGTGGGGCTCGCCCCCCGAAGTAACAAAAAAGGGGGCGCGAATGTTGCCATATGTGGCGTAATTTCGCTATTCGTAGGAAAATTTTAAACTTGTAGCGGTGTATCAGCAGCAAAAATTATAGTAATGCATTTTATTAGGGTTTTAAAAAAACATTAGGGGGGAGCGATTAAAACTGTTATGAAAACTCGGGTCGCAAATACTTAAAGGTTGAGAAACGCTGGTATAAGGGTACTGCCTGCAAAGAATTAAATGCAAACAAAGTGGTAGGGTGTTGTACCGTGTTAGCCATTATGGATACAATGAAAAGTCAAGCAAAATAACACATTTATTGGCTAACTGAACAGATTACAATATGCAAACTATCGAGGGAACTCAGGCCCCAGCTTCCGGCAAGCTGCATATTGTAATCTTTTCATTTAGCCAATAAAAGGTGTCATTTTGATTGATGGAGCAAAGTACTTTTAAATTATTACATTGTGCGGTGTTTCCTCACAATAGAACAGATGAATTTATCTTGCTTTTAGCCACTGTGAAATGATGAGCCTTTATACAAAACAAAGGTTTGGGGCAGCCACCCACGTACTTGACCTTTGGTACAAAAAAAGACAAAGTTTTTCAGCACAATAGTGTACAGAAGTGAGTCCAAAACAGAACTTCTCAACGGAGGAAGGAAGTGGGGTTTTATAGGGAGGTTTAAGGAAGTGATGTCGTCCTCAGGGCCGGCTCAGAAAATGATGTCATCCTCAGGGCCGGGGTGGAAGTGACGTCTTCGTACTCAGGCAGAATTTCTCCTGTCTGGTCTGCGGGGACAAAATAAGAGGGTTGAGTGCACCCCAACATCCCCCGGCTGGGCATGGAATTCCTTTCTTTTGGTCCCTGTGGCTGGCTCCCATGCGCACGTGTGTGACACCACACATACTTTAACTTGTACTACTAATGTTATACAGTTTATGAGTTTATGAGACATCAAATAGGAAATTTTCAGAATTTAAACGAGCACAGATAAACGACAAAATATTGAGCACCACATCTGCCTACAGTGGTAAGTCTCCAGCCTGCACTAAAGAGGATGTCACAGTTTAGCAGTGCTTGACTTAAGTCACTTAAGATTGACTTTGCCATTCAACAAGATGAGTCTACAGACATGCCTGCAATGTCCCATTTCCATCCTACCTTTGGACACCTTCCCTCCAAAGCAAACCAACTCCAGAGAGTGGAGAGTGATCTGCTCAAAAACAGAAACCTGCTCGTG